>NW_017619008.1:1920478-1965814 GCF_001879475.1 Ipomoea nil
ACGAGATTTTATAGTGGTTCAGCCAATGTTGCCTACTCCACTCTTCTTCCACAACTGTTGGAAGGATTGCACTATCACTCTTAGTACAAATACACAAAGACTTCCTTGATCACTAAGCCGGACAGCCTTCGTAGGTTTTTCAACTCCTCGAGTTTACTTCGCCTCTATCAACTTCTTCTCCTGAGTTGAGGTTGGTAGAAAATGATTTCTTGAACTCTCCAACGATGAGGTCTTGACTCTGAGATATGATTGCTTCAAATAAATGTCAAGACTTCCTTGAGGTGTAATACAAAAGAATCTTCAAGTAGCTTAGCACCTCAAAACTGGTTCACAAAAGCTTTTAGTAAATTGTAGACTTTTCAAGAGCTTTTGTAAGTGAGTAAGTTGAGTGATAATGAACCAGCACCTTCTAGTTGATGAAGGTGAGTTTATATAGGTGATGAAAATCCATCCGTTGGAGGGAGATGAAATTTTCGAACCTTTCAACCAGTGGACAAGGACCGGGGAGCCTTCATGCATTAAATGCTCCATTAATGAGGTTGTACCATGTAGCCGTTGAAGGTATGGAAAGCATTGGGGTTTTTCCTTTAGCTCCAAGAGATGGTACATCTTCATTAGTGCTTATTGAAAAGTGGTGTCCCATAAGATGAAGTCCTTATTGTCCTAGGATGTTGTCAAATCAGACAGTGTAATCATTCTTCTCGTTGTTGAAGAGAAGTAATGCTTGATAAAGATCGTCTTTCACCAACACTGTCCTTTCGTGCTTGTTGACAACTCCTGCTTGATTCTTGTTGTTGTTCTTTCATGTCTCGTGTCTTCTTTCACCTTGGAGACCCTAACATCTAGTCATAACTCATTTTCGTGTGTTTGTCTAGCTTAACACGAATTACAGAGGAGTTATGGCAACTTTCGTCTAGGACGAAAGCAGCGATTAAAAAAGCTAATGGTTAGGGGTTACTTTTCTACAATACATTGGTATCATCAAAATCCTAATACAATGTTCCTAACACGGTTTAGAAATTATGAATCTACAATATAGATTTTATGAATTTACAGTATAGAAATTATGAATTCGAACCGTGCGCACCTTGCATGGTTCACACGGTAGCACAACATAACGTTTCGATACTATACTCGAGGGCCATTTCACTTAAAAAGAAAAAAAAATAAAACAAACAAAACTTGTGACGTTTTTTGAAAAAAAAAAAAAATTGTTCAAATACAATTATTTTTTCCAATTGCAAAATATGATTATATAAATCCGAGTACTTATTTTTTTATTTTGAAAAATACAAATCCAAATGATAACTTGGAAACAATTTGAGTAGGAATTATATTGTCTTGCCTACAATATCTGATGAAATCAACAAGAACAAGAAACAATAATATTGGTAAAAATAGAGTTAAAGAATGTAAGATTTACATGGTTCGGCAATGTGCTTACACCCATGAGAGTAAAAAAAAAAAAATAATTAGTCATAGCGATGGTGATCGTGGTGATACCTTAGCTTTGGATATAATTAATGTATTTCTAGGACTCTAATCGTTGTACAATGGGTCTGCCCAAATTGTTTCACTCCTATTGGACAAACTTATATTCCTAATCCCTATATGAGACAAACTTAACAATATCTTCTCGAGCATGAATTGCGAAGCGGGATGAAGGAAATGATAAACAAATAATTCCATTACAGAAATCTTATGTAATTGAGTAGATCAGCGCATGCTTTTATTGTAACTTTGTTGACAATATGTAACGTAACCTTGAATTAGTTGGAATTTGAATATAATGTTCAATAAAAGAAACAGTGCAATTTTGTAAAACAGATCGTGAGTACAGTAATGAAGAAAAGGAATTCAATTAATTAAATTGACGGAGAGGAAAAACTAAATTGAAGAAATGGTTTTCAAAAAAAAAAATGAAATTTGGAGAAATGAATTGAAGCTAGTTCAAAGCACCGCAGACTTTCCTAATGATCCCATTTTGACCCGTGAACGGCTGAATTTCAGACATTTTAATCATGGCTGATGCAAAATCTTCTTGAAATGCCCGAGAGCTCCTAGCGTACTCTGAAACAATACTGTCAGTTGCTCCACCGCTGAATAGAACTTGATCCGATTGAAGCAGACCTTTCTTTTGCAATAAGTTCTTATAGTAGTTGTTATCAAAGGAATTTGGGGTCACTAAATCAAGGGGTGCCAAATTCCCATTTCCGGTGTCCATTGGACATTTGCGTCTTCTAGTGCTAGCAAAACCGGAATCAATGTTAGTACGGTTGCCGTAAATTCTATCGCAAAATAGGAAGCATTGAGCTTGGCCGAGAGTGTGTGCACCAAACAAGGCAACCATGTATCTTGTGTTAAGGCCTTTGCTAGCGAAGCTGGATATAAGTGTATCCAAATTTGCGAAAGGGCTAGGGAGATCTATGTTACGACTAGCTGTGGTTGAATCTCTTCTTCCCAGCTTCACTGTCCAAGACGGACCTCCCGCAGCAACAGTGGCATCACGTGCAGCCACCGACAATACATCAGCACAAGATACAATACCAGGACAAGCTTTCTCTAGCTCGCGCTTGGCAGCCTCTATCACGTCGTAACCCCTGGCAGAGGCATGGTTTGGCAACGCCGTCTTTTCGCTCTTAATGGTTGGTGACTCGTCCAGTAAGATGGAAGCGTCGCAACCCTGAACAAAGCAGTCGTGGAAATGGAGACGAATCAAGGAAGCGGCCATACGACGCTCACGGGACACGGCTTGCCTTACGGCATCGCGAATGATGTTTAGAGCGTTAGGGCATGTGTTGTCGTAAAACGTAGGGGATAGCTGCTGCTGCTGCGCTTGGCATTGCGAGAAGGAGGAGAGCAGCAGTAGAAGCAAACACGATAAAGCTGTAGTGTATATATGAGAAGCCATATGTATATAGAGAAATGGCGCTGGGATTGTAGGTCTGATCTGAAATCAATGATTGGGTTGGTATAATTATTGAGAATGGGAAAGTGGAACGAAGTGTATATACTTGTTGGCAGGGAGGCGGTGGCTGTTGTTAAATATATATACTCCTAATCAGATAAGGAATGATAAAAGGAATATTATATTATATTATATTATATTATTCACAATAATATAGAGAGGGGCTAGGGAGAATAAATATTAATTCTAGTGTGAATATATATGATTAATAATAACTAATGTTTAGAAATTAAAATTGATGAAAATCATGAACGGAACAATCAAGTCATATACTCTAGGGTCCTTTCCCTGTGATCAGGCCGGGTTCACTTCTTTTCCGTCAATTAGTCTTTTCCCGGCCTTTATATCATTTTTTCATCGACCATATATTCAATCTTATCTTTTTCGATTATTATATAATATATATTTTGACCTTTCGATTATTAAAAAATGTACTTTCTTCTATGGTCCGTACAGCACTGTGTGGACCATGGTCCACAGAATACTTTGTCCAAGTTTTATGTCGCTTGATAATTATAAAGCTATACCACTACTACAAAACACACTTACCACGGCGGTTATTTTTATAAATACACGGCGGTTCTTGAAGTGCCGTGTAAGTGACCGCCTTTGTAAATAAAAACTTTCTACGGCGGTTGCTAAACGCCGTCTAATATCACGATGTATGTCGTGTAATCTCAACAATTATATGTATAGACGGCGCTTTTCTTGAGGAACCGCCGTCTATTCATATGTATAGACAGCGGTACAATATAAGAACCGCCGTCATAGACGGTGGTTCAATGTAAAAACCGCCGTCAATACATATGAATAGACGGCGGTTCAATGTAAGAACCGCCGTCTATGCATATGTATTGACGGCGGTTGTCTTGAGGAACCGCCGTCTATGAATAAGTATAGACGGCGGTTATCTTGAGGAACCGCCCTCTATGCATATGTATAGACGGTGGTTGTCTTGAGGAACCGCCGTCTATACATATGTATAGACGGCGGTTGTCTTGAGGAACCGCCGTCTATACATATATTTTTCACCTAGGAATCGCCGTCTATACATATATTTTTCACCTTAAAAGAAAATAAAATAAAATTACATTATATATTCGATGGCTCCTGGGGTCGGGACCCTGTTCCGATGGTGCCATGGAATCAAACTTCACGTTGGTTCCCAAGTACCAAGCGCACCACAATCAGAGCTCCTGGGGTCGCTTAGTTCATCTCACTAACGTGTCACCTCACCAAGGTTCCGACACGTCTCGGTCGCTTAGTTCATCTCACTAACGTGTCACCTCACCAAGGTTCCGACACGTCTCGCAGCGCTTCTCGGGACCCTGTTCCGATGGTGCCATGGAATCAAACTTCCCGTTGGTTCCCAAGTACCAAGCGCACCACAATCCAAGCTCCTGGGGTCGCTTAGTTCATCTCACTAACATGTCACCTCACCAAGGTTCAGGCACGTCTCGCAGCGCTTCTCGGGACCCTGTTCCGATGGTGCCATGGAATCAAACTTCCCGTTGGTTCCCAAGTACCAAGCGCACCACAATCCGAGTTTTGCTCAGGGTTCAGGGCGGCTCAGAGCCCCAAGCCCAAGGTGCAATGTAAGGCCAAGGATCATTTTTATTTATCAACAATATTCCAACCCACGCTTGGGATGGGAATCGATCCCTAGCCTGCCTTTTTGAAAGTCCATACTGGATACCATCAGACCACAAGGGAGATAGTTAATTATGCTATGTAGGAACATAATATATGTGCACATGTATATAATTAGAAAATACTAGGTTTTCTTGGATTAAGAAACTATTAAGCTTAATGAATAATATTGATTTACGAAAATTTAATAAAATTAGTCGTATGCACATACGGTCCTCGTACAATGCCCAAAAAAATATGGAGTATCACACCTTTACACGGCGACCGCCGTCTATTAAGTGACGTAAACATATATTAGAAGGCGGTTATTTAAGAACCGCCGTTTATTAAATGACGTAAATATATATTAGAAGGCGGTTATTTAAAACCTCCGTCTATTAAGTGACGTAAATATATATTAGAAGGCGGTTATTTACAACCGCCGTCTATTAAGTGACGTAAATATAAATTAGACGGCGGTTATTTAAGAACCGCCGTCTATTAAGTGACGTAAATATATATTAAAAGGCGGTTATTTAAGAACCACCATCTATTAAGTGGCGTAAATATATATTAGAAGGCGGTTATTTAAAACCGTCGTCTATTAAGTGACGTAAATATATATTAGAAGGCGGTTATTTATAACCGCCATCTATTAAGTGACGTAAATATAAATTAGACGGCGGTTATTTAAGAACCACCGTCTATTAATTGACATAAATATATATTAGACGGCGGTTATTTAAAACCGCCGTCTATTAAGTGGCGTAAATATATATTAGAAGGCGATTAATTAAAACCGCCGTCTATTAAGTGACGTAAATATATATTAGAAGGCGGTTATTTACAACCGTCGTCTATTAAGTAACGTAAATATATATTAGACGGCGGTTATTTAAGAACCGCCGTCTATTAATTGACGTAAATATATATTAGACGGCGGTTATTTAAAACCGCAGTCTATTAAGTGGCGTAAATATATATTAGAAGGCGGTTATTTAAAACCGCCGTCTATTAAGTGACGTAAATATATATATTAGAAGGCGATTATTTAACAACCGCCGTCTATTAAGTGACGCCGTATATAATAGACGGCGGTTATTTAAAGACCGCCGTCTTTTAAGTGTCGTAGTATATAATAGAAGGCGGTTATTTAAAGACCGCCGTCTATTATGTGCCGTAGTATATAATAGAAGACGGTTATTTAGAAAACCGACGTCTATTATGTGTCGTAGTATAACAAAATATAATAGAAGGCGGTTATTTAAAAAACCGCCTTCTATTAACCGACGTAGTATATCATTTCTGTAGTAGTGTATATTCAAGATGAACACAGTTCTATATTCATAATTAATGAACTATATGTTCATAATTATAAAGCTATATATTCATAAATTTTGAACTTCATATTCACAATTATTGAATCTCTATATTCATATATTACAGAACTATATGTTCATAATTGTGTTCACAACTCTATGTTCATAATCATACACCTATAAGTTCATCATTTTTGAACTATATATTCGTAGTTATGAACAGTTTTGGAACTGTGTCCACCTTGCAAGGTGGACACGGTTCCACAGCATAATTTGCCATTTATGAATGTGTATATTATTAAGTTTATTTCATTAATTTCGCTGAAAAATATTTTAATCAGTGGCAGTGATCATTTAGAAAAAATCTTCTTGGAATGCCCGAGAGCTCCTGGCGTACTCTGAAACAATACTGTCAGTTGCTCCGCCGCTGAATAGAACTTGATCCGATTGAAGCAGACCTATATGTTCATCATTTTTGAACTATATATTCATAGTTATGAACAGTTTTGGAACTGTGTATATTATTAAGTTTATTTCATTAATTTCGCTGAAAAATATTTTAATCAGTGACAGTGATCGTTTAGAAAAAATTTGTTAAAATACTCCACTAATGGATTTAAGTCTTCATACATTCCAAATAATTGGATTGTATGATCAAAAAAAAATTTTAATTTTGAAAATTAGTTAATTAATTAGGTCCATTATTTTGGAAATTTTGGTATGTCAGCTAGTGATGATGGTATCGAATGCATTCATTGTTTTATTAGATTTTAAAAAATTCAAGAAAAAGAAATAGATTTAGATGCGCGAAACGCGCACGTGTCTTACTTTTCCTTCATTTTTCTCTCTCTAATGGGGCCCAAAATGTGTCCTGACATATGACTGCAAATGGTTGAACACATGATCGTTAAGAACATTTGAGGCGCAAAGAGTTGATATCTCGTTTGATGTCTTCACGATTGCATTTCGCTCCTTGCAAAAATTGGCCATCTACGATGTTGTTTCCTCACTTTCACTCATTCATCTTTGATCTTTGATTTGTATATGCTCAAGAAAATTTTTATAATTGGGAAATTAGTTAATTAATTTGGTGATTTTGGTATGTCGGCTAGTGGTGATAGTTTTGGATGCATTCATTGTTTTGTTAGATTTAAAAAAATTCTAGAAAAAATAGAACTAGATTTACTCGTCCCGTATATGCGTGAAACGCACATGTGTCTTGCTTTTTCTTCGTTTTTCTCTCTCTAACGGGATTGAGACGATCTCACAAAAGTGTTTGCATTCCTTATGAAATAGAATTTATATTCATCTAAATTTTGTTTCCTCAATCAAGCATGTCCAAAAGGAATAGCATAATTTATCAAGATAATCCTAAGAATATAATAGTTATTTTCCATACAATAACAATAACTCATCTAGTTATCTCTTTGGATACTATAGGCAAATTATGCCGTGCAACCGTGTGCACCGTGCATGGTGCATACTGTTGCAAAACGACGCCGTTCCAAATTTAAAAAAAAAAAAAATCCATTTTTCATTGCCGTTAACGGCGTTAGGCGATTTCCATTCGCATTCAAACATTCTTTTCTCCCTTTGCAATCACACAGTTTAGAAATTATGAATCTACCATACTTAAATAATGAATCTACAGTGTAGAAATTATGAATCTACAGTATTTGATTTGTGAACATGTGATAGAGCTATATGTTCATAAATTTATAAATATATGTTCATGATTACAGAGCTATATGTTCATAATTTTCGATGCTCATATTCCCAATTGTTGAACTCTGTATTCACAACTCACAGAATTATATGTTCATAATTTGTTAACTATACAGTTTAGATATTATGAATCTACAGTACATAAAATATGAATCTGCAGTATAGAAATTGTGAATCTTCTATATAGAAGTTATGAATTTCTTGTGTTTAAATTATGAATCTACGGTTTAAAAATTATGAACCTACAATATAGATTTTATGAATTTACAGTATAGAAATTATGAATCTACAGTATAGAAATTATGAATTGGAACCGTGCGCACCTTGCATGGTGTACACGGCTACACAGCATAACGTTCCGATAGCGCATTTCACTTAATAAAAAAAAAACTTGTGACGTTTTTTTAAAAAAAAAAAAAAACAAATAATTTGTTCAAATACAATTATTTTTCAAATTGCAAAATATGATTTTATAAATTCGAGTACTTATTATTATTATTTTTTTGTAAAATACAAATCCAAATGATAACTTGGAAACAATTTTGTGTATGAATTATATTGTCTTGCCTACAAAATCTGATGAAATCAACAAGAACCAAAAACAATAATATTGGTAAAAATAGAGGTAAAGAATGTAAGATTTACATGGTTCGGCAATGTTCTTACACCCACGAGAGTTAAAAAAAAAAAAAATTAGTTCATAGCGATTGTGATCGTGGTGATACCTTAGCTTTGGGATATAATTAATGTATTTCTAGGCATCTAATCATTGTATAATGGGTCTACCCAAACTGTTTCACTCCTATTAGACAAACTCATATTCCTAATCCTTATATGAGACAAACTTAACAATATCTTCTCGAGCATGAATTGCGAAGCGGGATGAAGGTGTTGAGATTAATAAGAACAAGAAAAATAATAATGGCAGTAAAGGATAAAGAAGACAAGATTTACGTGGTTCGGCAATGTGCCTACATCCACGAGAGTGAATGTATTCTCTTATTATTTGTGATGGTGATACAGGTGATGAGATACATTGATTATATTTATAGGCATATAATCTCCCTTTCACTCCTATTCCTTATATGAGACAAACTCATATTCCTAATCCTTATATGAGACAAACACAACAAATCTCCACCTTGGCGAATATGCTCTCTAAGAGAAAAGATAACTCAACAAATCTCCACCTTGGCGAATAAGCCCTTCAGGAGAAAATACTTATCTAACCATCTCCACCTTCGCAAATAAGCCCTTTAGGAGAAAAAACTCATCTCATAGTCTCCCTGGATTAGGACCACCATGTTCATTTAACATCTGGAAACACCCAACAAGTCCAAACAATGTTTGAACTTGTCACTAGTAACTGCCTTTGTCAACATGTCTGCTGCATTCTCACTTGTATGAATTTTCTGCAACAAAATCTCACCAGAAGCAACAAAC
Organism: Ipomoea nil; assembly: GCF_001879475.1. Taxonomy (NCBI): domain Eukaryota; kingdom Viridiplantae; phylum Streptophyta; class Magnoliopsida; order Solanales; family Convolvulaceae; genus Ipomoea; species Ipomoea nil. The sequence goes on from NW_017619008.1 coordinate 1,929,563, forward strand.
TCTCTGACCTTATGAAACCTTACATCAATATGTTTGGTTCTGGCATGGTATACTTGATTTTTAGCTAAGAAAATGGCACTTTGATTGTCACAGTGTAATTGAACTCCATCTTGCTCAATACCCAGCTCCTTAATCAAACCTGAAAGCCACAAAGCCTCTTTAGCTGCCTCAGTCACAGCCATGTATTCTGCTTCAGTTGTAGACAAAGCTACAATAGACTGAACTGATGATCTCCAGCAAATAGGACCACCCCCAAGAGTAAAAACATACCCTGTTGTAGAACGTCTATTATCCATGTCACCAGCATAATCAGAATCCACATATCCCATGAGTACATGCTCATTCTGTTGACTCCCAAATACAATACCATGCTCCATAGTGCCCCTTAAGTACCGGAGAATCCATTTAACTGCTTCCCAATGCTGTTTCCCAGGTTTAGACATGTACTTACTAACTTGGCTAACAACATGAGCCAAATCAGGTCGAGTACAAACCATTGCATACATTAAACAGCCAACTGCACTAGCATAAGGAACCTTTGCCATATTTTCAATCTCACTAACTGTTTGGGGACACTGACTGGATGAGAGTTTAAAATGATTAGCCAAAGGGGTACTAACCGGTTTAGACTTACTCATCCCAAACCTGTCAAGAATTTTCTCTATATAACTCTGTTGAGTTAGCCACAACTTTCTTGCACCTCTATCCCTGTGAATTTCCATGCCAAGAATTTTCTGTGCAACTCCTAAGTCTTTCATATCAAATTCCTGACCCAACAAAACTTTCAATGCAGTAATATCATTCATACTCTTAGCAGCGATCAACATATCATCCACATACAGTAACAGAAAAATAAAAGAACCATCACCAAGGCTTTTAACATAGACACAACAATCATACTCACAACGTGTATAGCCAATTTGATCATGTAAGCATCGAACCGCTTGTACCACTGCCGTGGAGCCTGTTTCAGCCCATACAAAGACCTCTTGAGTCGACAAACCAGATGCTCACCTCCGGGTTTAATAAACCCTTCAGGTTGCTTCATGTAAATTTGCTCATCTAGATCACCATGTAAAAAAGCAGTTTTCACATCCATTTGTTCCAAATGCAAATCCCAAATGGCTACCAAAGCAAGTACTAATCTGATAGAAGTATGTCTAACAACAGGAGAGAAAACCTCATCATAATCTATCCCCTTATGTTAAGAAAACCCCTTCGCAACTAACCTAGCCTTAAACCTTTCCCCTTCTTTTTCTGATACTGGTGGCTTCTTTCTTTAGACCCACTTGCACCCTATAGCCTTCTTTCCTTGAGGAAGTTGAGCTAACTCCCAAGTATGATTATGTTGTATCCTTTACGTGGTTCGGCAATGTGCCTACATCCACGGGAGTGAAACAATTCTCTTATTCATAATGATGGTGATAGTGGTGACACCCAAACCTTTAGGGATACAACCAATATATTTATAGGCATCCAATCCCTATACAATAGGTCTACCCGTTTCACTCCTACTCCTAGTATGAGACAAACACTTATTCCTAATCCATATATGAGACAAACTCAACAATCTCCACCTTGGCGAATATGTTCTTTAGGAGAAAAGATAACTCAACAATTCTCCACCTTGACGAATATGCTCTTTAGGAGAAAAGACTTATCTCACCATCTCCACCTTCACATATATGCCCTTTAGGAGAAAAGACTTCTCCACCTTCGCAAATATGTCCTTTAGGAGAAAAAGATAACTCAACAAATCTCTACCTTAGCAAATATGTCCCTTAGGAGAAAAGACGTATCTCACCATCTCCACCTTCACAATTATGCCCCTTAGGACAAAAAAACTTATCTCACATATACACATGGGTAGGAACAACCATGCTCATCCCAACTAGCCAGCCACATGCATACGCAGCATCAAACGTTACCCAGTGCATGTACACGAACCGCTTTGTTCCAAGCCATTCGCCTCTCAGCCGTCGACCTGGTATGGGCCGGATGCAGGAAGTCAGCTGAACGGGGCAGTTAGCATGAGTCACGGCGGAAATGATAAACAAATAATTCCAATACAGAAATTTTATGCCTAATATTATATGTAATTTGAGTAGATCAGCGCATGCTTTTAATGTAACTTTGTTGAGAATAAGTAACGTAACCTTATTAGGACTATGTGGTCTAATGGTATCCGGGGTGGACTTCCAAGTGGAAGGTTGTGATTTCGAGCCTCAGTGGAGGCGTTATATAAAAGAAACAGTGCAAGTTGCGTTAGTTGTAGGTATATAATGAAAAGTACAAGAAATTTATTATTACATGCAATTTTGTAAAACAGATCATGAGTACAGTAATGAAGAAAAGAAATACAATTAATTAAATTGTAGGAGAGGAAAAACTAAATTGAAGAAATGGTTATGAATTATTGAAGCTAGCTAGTTCAAAGCACCGCAGACTTTTCTAATGATCCCATTTTGACCCGTGAGCGGCTGAATTGAATATAATGTTCAATAAAAGAAACAGTGCAAGTTGCGTTAGTTGTAGGTATATAATGAAAAGTACAAGAAATTTATTATTACATGCAATTTTGTAAAACAGATCATGAGTACAGTAATGAAGAAAAGAAATACAATTAATTAAATTGTAGGAGAGGAAAAACTAAATTGAAGAAATGGTTATGAATTATTGAAGCTAGCTAGTTCAAAGCACCGCAGACTTTTCTAATGATCCCATTTTGACCCGTGAGCGGCTGAATTTCAGACATTTTAATCATGGCTGATGCAAAATCTTCTTGGAATGCCCGAGAGCTCCTGGCGTACTCTGAAACAATACTGTCAGTTGCTCCACCGCTGAATAGACCTTTCTTTTGCAATAAGTTCTTATAGTAGTTGTTATCAAAGGAATTTGGGGTCACTAAATCAAGGGGTGCCAAATTCCCATTTCCGGTGTCCTTTGGACATTTGCGTCTTCAAGTGCTAGCAAAACCGGCATCAATGTCAGTACGGTTGCCGTAAATTCTATCGCGAAATAGGAAGCATTGAGCTTGGCCGAGAGTGTGTGCACCAGACAAGGCAACCATGTCTCTTGTGTTAAGGCCTTTGCTAGCGAAGCTGGATATAAGTGTATCCAAATTTGCGAAAGGCCTGGGGAGATCTATGTTACGACTAGCTGTGGTTGAATCTCTTCTTCCCAGCTTCACTGTCCAAGACGGACCTCCCGCAGCAACAGTGGCATCACGTGCAGCCACCGACAATACATCAACACAAGATACAATACCAGGACAAGCTTTCTCTAGCTCGCGCTTGGCAGCCTCTATCACGTCGTAACCCCTGGCAGAGGCATGGTTTGGCAACGCCGTCTTTTCGCTCCTAATGGTTGGTGACTCGTCCAGTAAGATGGAAGCGTCGCAACCCTGAACAAAGCAGTCGTGGAAATGGAGACGAATCAAGGAAGCGGCCATGCGACGCTCACGGGACACGGCTTGCCTTACGGCATCGCGAATGATGTTTAGAGCGTTAGGGCATGTGTTGTCGTAAAATGTAGGGGATAGCTGCTGCTGCTGCGCTTGGCATTGCGAGAAGGAGGAGAGCAGCAGTAGAAGCAAACACGATAAAGCTGTAGTGTATATATGAGAAGCCATATGTATATAGAGAAATGGCGCTGGGATTGTAGGTCTGATCTGAAATCAATGATTGGGTTGGTATGATGATTGAGAATGGGAAAGTGGAACGAAGTGTATATACTTGTTGCAGGGAGGCGGTGGCTATTGTTAAATATATATATATATATATACTCCTAATCAGATAAGGAATGATAAAAGGAATATTATATTATATTATATTATTCACAATAATATAGAGAGGGGCTAGGGAGAATAAATATTAATTCTAGTGTGAATATATATGATTAATAATAACTAATGTTTAGAAATTAAAATTGATGGATATCATGAATGGAACAATCTAGTCATATACTCTAGGGTCCTTTCCCTGTGATCAGGCCGGGTTTAGTTCTTCTCCGTCAATTAGTCTTTTCCTGGCCTTTATATCATTTTTTCATCGACCATATATTCAATCTTATCTTTTTCGATTATTATATAATATATATTTCGACCTTTCGATTATTAAAAATTGTACTTTCTTTTATGGACCGTACAGCACTGTGTGGACCATGGTCCACAGAATAATTTGTCCAAGTTTTATGTCACTTGATAATTATAAAGCTATATATTCAAGATGGACACAGTTCTATATTCATAATTAATGAACTATATGTTCATAATTATAAAGCTATATATTCATAAATTTTGAACTTCATATTCACAATTATTGAATCTCTACATTCATATATTACAGAACTATATGTTCATAATTGTGTTCACAACTCTATGTTCATAATCATACACCTATAAGTTCATCACTTTTGAACTATATATTCATAGTTATGAACAGTTTTGGAACTGTGTCCACCTTGCAAGGTGGACACGGTTCCACAGCATAATTTGCCATTTATGAATGTGTATATTATTAAGTTTATTTCATTAATTTCGCTGAGAAATATTTTAATCAGTGGCAGCGATCATTTAGAAAAAATCTTCTTGGAATGCCCGAGAGCTCCTGGCGTACTCTGAAACAATACTGTCAGTTGCTCCGCCGCTGAATAGAACTTGATCCGATTGAAGCAGACCTATATGTTCATCATTTTTGAACTATATATTCATAGTTATGAACAGTTTTGGAACTGTGTATATTATTAAGTTTATTTCATTAATTTCGCTGAAAAATATTTTAATCAGTGACAGTGATCATTTAGAAAAAATTTGTTAAAATACTCCACTAATGGATTTAAGTCTTCATACATTCCAAATAATTGGATTGTATGATCAAAAAAAATTTGTAATTGTGAAAATTAGTTAATTAATTAGGTCCATTATTTTGGAAATTTTGGTTTGTCAGCTAGTGATGATGGTATCGAATGCATTCATTGTTTTGTTAGATTTTAAAAAATTCAAGAAAAGGAAATAGATTTAGATGCGCGAAACGCGCATGTGTCTTTCTTTTCCTTCATTTTTCTCTATCTAATGGGGCCCAAAATGTGACCAGGCATATGACCGCAAATGGTTAAACACATGATCGTTAAGAACATTTGAGGCGCAAAGAGTTGATATCTCGTTTGCTGTCTTCACGATTGCATTTCGCTCCTTGCAAAAATTGGCCATCTACGATGTTGTTTCCTCACTTTCACTCATTCAGCTTTGATCTTTGATTTGTATATGCTCAAGAAAATTTTTATAATTGGGAAATTAGTTAATTAGTTAATTAATTTGCTGATTTTGGTATGTCGGCTAGTGATGATAGTTTTGGATGCATTCATTGTTTTGTTAGATTTAAAAAAATTCTAGAAAAAATAGAACTAGATTTACTCGTCCCGTATATGCGTGAAACGCACATGTGTCTTGCTTTTCCTTCATTTTTCTCTCTCTAACGGGATTGAGACGTGTGAGACGATCCCACAAAAGTGTTTGCATTCCTTATGAAATAGAATTTATATTCATCTAAATTTTGTTTCCTCAATCAATCATGTCCAAAAGGAATAGCATAATTCATCAAGATAATCCTAAGAATATAATAGTTATTTTCCATACAATAACAATAACTCATCTAGTTATCTCTTTCGATACTATAGGCAAATTATGTCGTGCAACCGTGCATGGTGCATTCTGTTGCCTAACGACGCCGTTCCAAATAAAAAAATATATATATCCATTTTTCATTGCCGTTAACGGCGTTAGGCGATTTCCATTCGCATTCAAACATTCTTTTCTCTCTTCGCAATCGCACAGTTTAGAAATTATGAATCTACCATATTTAAATTATGAATCTACAGTGTAGAAATTATGAATCTTCAGTATTTGATTTGTGAACATGTGATAGAGCTATATGTTCATAAATTTATAAATATATGTTCATGATTACAGAGCTATATGTTCATAATTTTCGATGCTCATATTCCCAATTGTTGAACTCTGTATTCACAACTCACAGAACTATATGATCATAATTTGTTAACTATACAGTTTAGATATTATGAATCTACAGTACATAAAATATGAATCTGCAGTATAGAAATTGTGAATCTTCAATATAGAAGTTATGAATTTCTTGTGTTTAAATTATGAATCTACATTTTAGAAATTATGAACCTACAATATATATTTTATGAATTTACACTATAGAAATTATGAATTGGAACCGTGCGCACCTTGCATGGTGCACACGGCTGCACAGCATAACGTTCCGATACGGCATTTCACTTAAAAAAAAAAAAAAAAAAAAAAAAAAAAAAAAAAAAAAAAACTTGTGACGTTTTTTGAAAAAAAAAAACAAATAATTTGTTCAAATACAATTATTTTTCAAATTGCAAAATATGATTTTATAAATCCGAGTACTTATTATTATTTTTTTTTTGAAAAATACAAATCCAAATGATAACTTGTAAACAATTTTGTGTACGAATTATATTGTCTTGCCTACAATATCTGATGAAATCAACAAGAACCAGAAACAATAATATTGGTAAAAATAGAGGTAAAGAATATAAGATTTACATGGTTCGGCAATGTGCTTACACCCACGAAGTAAAAAAAAAAAAAAAAATTAGTTCATAGCGATGGTGATCGTGGTGATACCTTAGCTTTGGGATATAATTAATGTATTTCTAGGCATCTAATCGTTGTACAATGGGTCTACCCAAACTGTTTCACTCCTATTAGACAAACTCATATTCCTAATCCCTATATGAGACAAACTTAACAATATCTTCTCGAGCATGAATTGCGAAGCGGGATGAAGGAAATGATAAACAAATAATTCCACTACAGAAATCTTATGCCTAATATTATATGTAATTTGAGTAGATCAGCGCATGCTTTTAATGTAACTTTGTTGAGAATAAGTAACGTAACCTTGAATTAGTTGGAATTTGAATATAACGTTCAATAAAAGAAACAGTGCATGTTGCGTTAGTTGTAGGTATATAATGAAAAGTACAAGAAATTTATTATTACATGCAATTTTGTAAAACAGATCATGAGTACAGTAATGAAGAAAAGAAATACAATTAATTAAATTGTAGGAGAGGAAAAACTAAATTGAAGAAATGGTTATGAATTATTGAAGCTAGCTAGTTCAAAGCACCGCAGACTTTTCTAATGATCCCATTTTGACCCGTGAGGGGCTGAATTTCAGACATTTTAATCATGGCTGATGCAAAATCTTCTTGGAATGCCCGAGAGCTCCTGGCGTACTCTGAAACAATACTGTCAGTTGCTCCACCGCTGAATAGAACTTGATCCGATTGAAGCAGACCTTTCTTTTGCAATAAGTTCTTATAGTAGTTGTTATCAAAGGAATTTGGGGTCACTAAATCAAGGGGTGCCAAATTCCCATTTCCGGTGTCCTTTGGACATTTGCGTCTTCTAGTGCTAGCAAAACCGGCATCAATGTCAGTACGGTTGCCGTAAATTCTATCGCGAAATAGGAAGCATTGAGCTTGGCCGAGAGTGTGTGCACCAGACAAGGCAACCATGTCTCTTGTGTTAAGGCCTTTGGTAGCGAAGCTGGATATAAGTGTATCCAAATTTGCGAAAGGGCTGGGGAGATCTATGTTACGACTAGCTGTGGTTGAATCTCTTCTTCCCAGCTTCACTGTCCAAGACGGACCTCCCGCAGCAACAGTGGCATCACGTGCAGCCACCGACAATACATCAGCACAAGATACAATACCAGGACAAGCTTTCTCTAGCTCGCGCTTGGCAGCCTCTATCACGTCGTAACCCCTGGCAGAGGCATGGTTTGGCAACGCCGTCTTTTCGCTCTTAATGGTTGGTGACTCGTCCAGTAAGATGGAAGCGTCGCAACCCTGAACAAAGCAGTCGTGGAAATGGAGACGAATCAAGGAAGCGGCCATGCGACGCTCACGGGACACGGCTTGCCTTACGGCATCGCGAATGATGTTTAGAGCATTAGGGCATGTGTTGTCGTAAAATGTAGGGGATAGCTGCTGCTGCTGCGCTTGGCATTGCGAGAAGGAGGAGAGCAGCAGTAGAAGCAAACACGATAAAGCTGTAGTGTATATATGAGAAGCCATATGTATATAGAGAAATGGCGCAGGGATTGTAGGTCTGATCTGAAATCAATGATTGGGTTGGTATGATGATTGAGAATGGGAAAGTGGAACGAAGTGTATATACTTGTTGCAGGGAGGCGGTGGCTATTGTTAAATATATATATATATATATATATACTCCTAATCAGATAAGGAACGATAAAAGGAATATTATATTATATTATATTATTCACTATAATATAGAGAGGGGCTAGGGAGAATAAATATTAATTCTAGCTTAGTGTGAATATATATGATTAATAATAACTAATGTTTAGAAATTAAAATTGATGAATATCATGAACGGAACAATCAAGTCATATACTCTAGGGTCCTTTCCCTGTGATCAGGCCGGGTTCAGTTCTTCTCCGTCAATTAGTCTTTTCCCGGCCTTTATATCATTTTTTCATCGACCATATATTCAATGTTATCTTTTTCGATTATTATATAATATATATTTCGACCTTTCGATTATTAAAAATTGTACTTTCTTTTATGGTCCGTACAGCACTGTGTGGACCATGGTCCACAGAATAATTTGTCCAAGTTTTATGTCACTTGATAATTATAAAGCTATATATTCAAGACAAGATGGACACAGTTCTATATTCATAATTAATGAACTATATGTTCATAATTATAAAGCTATATATTCATAAATTTTGAACTTCATATTCACAATTATTGAATCTCTATATTCATATATTACAGAACTATATGTTCATAATTGTGTTCACAACTCTATGTTCATAATCATACACCTATAAGTTCATCATTTTTGAACTATATATTCATAGTTATGAACAGTTTTGGAACTGTGTCCACCTTGCAAGGTGGACACGGTTCCACAGCATAATTTGCCATTTATGAATGTGTATATTATTAAGTTTATTTCATTAATTTGGCTGAAAAATATTTTAATCAGTGGCAGCGATCATTTAGAAAAAATCTTCTTGGAATGCCCGAGAGCTCCTGGCGTACTCTGAAACAATACTGTCAGTTGCTCCGCCACTGAATAGAACTTTATCCGATTGAAGCAGACCTATATGTTCATCATTTTTGAACTATATATTCATAGTTGTGAACAGTTTTGGAACTGTGATATTATTAAGTTTATTTCATTAATTTCGCTGAAAAATATTTTAATCAGTGACAGTGATCATTTAGAAAAAATTTGTTAAAATACTCCACTAATGGATTTAAGTCTTCATATATTCCAAATAATTGGATTGTATGATCAAAAAAAAATTTGTAATTGTGAAAATTAGTTAATTAATTAGGTCCATTATTTTGGAAATTTTGGTATGTCAGCTAGTGATGATGGTATCGAATGCATTCATTGTTTTGTTAGATTTTAAAAAATTCAAGAAAAGGAAATAGATTTAGATGCGCGAAACGCGCACGTGTCTTTCTTTTCCTTCATTTTTCTCTCTCTAATTTGGTGACAAAATGTGTCCAGACATATGACCGCAAATGTTTAAACACATGATCGTTAAGAACATTTGAGGCGCAAAGAGTTGATATCTTGTTTGCTGTCTTCACGATTGCATTTCGCTCCTTGCAAAAATTGGCCATCTACAATGTTGTTTCCTCACTTTCACTCATTCAGCTTTGATCTTTGATTTGTATATGCTCAAGAAAATTTTTATAATTGGGAAATTAGTTAATTAATTTGGTGATTTTGGTATGTCGGCTAGTGATGATAGTTTTGGATGCATTCATTGTTTTGTTAGATTTAAAAAAATTCTAGAAAAAATAGAACTAGATTTACTCGTCCCGTATATGCGTGAAACGCACATGTGTCTTGCTTTTCCTTCGTTTTTCTCTCTCTCTAACGGGATTGAGACGTGTGAGACGATCCCACAAAAGTGTTTGCATTCCTTATGAAATAGAATTTATATTCATCTAAATTTTGTTTCCTCAATCAAGCATGTCCAAAAGGAATAGCATAATTTATCAAGATAATCCTAAGAATATAATAGTTATTTTCCATACAATAACAATAACTCATCTAGTTATCTCTTTGGATACTATACGCAAATTATGCCGTGCAACCGTGTGCACCGTGCATGGTGCATACTGTTGCAAAACGACGCCGTTCCAAATTAAAAAAAAAAAATATCCATTTTTCATTGCCGTTAACGGCGTTAGGCGATTTCCATTCGCATTCAAACATTCTTTTCTCTCTTCGCAATCGCACAGTTTAGAAATTATGAATCTACAGTGTAGAAATTATGAATCTACAGTATTTGATTTGTGAACATGTGATAGAGCTATATGTTCATAAATTTATGAATATATGTTCATGATTACAGAGCTATATGTTCATAATTTTCGATGCTCATATTCCCAATTGTTGAACTCTGTATTCACAACTCACAGAACTATATGTTCATAATTTGTTAACTATACAGTTTAGATATTATGAATCTACAGTGCATAAAATATGAATCTGCAGTATAGAAATTGTGAATCTTCTATATAGAAGTTATGAATTTCTTGTGTTTAAATTATGAATCTACGTTTTAGAAATTATGAACCTACAATATATATTTTATGAATTTACAGCATAGAAATTATGAATCTACAGTATAGAAATTATGAATTGGAACCGTGCGCACCTTGCATGGTGCACACCGCTGCACAGCATAACGTTCCGATAGGGCATTTCACATAAAAAAAAATTAAAAATAAAAAAAAAAACTTGTGACGTTTTTTGAAAAAAAAAAAACAAATAATTTGTTCAAATACAATTATTTTTCAAATTGCAAAATATGATTTTATAAATCCGAGTACTTATTATTTTTTTTTTTGAAAAATACAAATCCAAATGATAACTTGGAAACAATTTTGTGTACGAATTATATTGTCTTGCCTACAATATCTGATGAAATCAACAAGAACCAGAAACAATAATATTGGTAAAAATAGAGGTAAAGAATGTAAGATTTACATGGTTCGGCAATGTGCTTACACCCACGAGAGTAAAAAAAAAAAAAAATCGTTCATAGCGATGGTGATCGTGGTGATACCTTAGCTTTGGGATATAATTAATGTATTTCTAGGCATCTAATCGTTGTACAATGCGTCTACCCAAACTGTTTCACTCCTATTGGACAAACTCATATTCCTAATCCCGATATGAGACAAACTTAACAATATCTTCTCGAGCATGAATTGCGAAGCGGGATGAAGGAAATGATAAACAAATAATTCCATTACAGAAATCCTATGCCTAATATTATATGTAATTTGAGTAGATCAGCGCATGCTTTTAATGTAACTTTGTTGAGAATAAGTAACGTAACCTTGAATTAGTTGGAATTTGAATATAATGTTCAATAAAAGAAACAGTGCATGTTGCGTTAGTTGTAGGTATATAATGAAAAGTACAAGAAATTTATTATTACATGCAATTTTGTAAAACAGATCATGAGTACAGTAATGAAGAAAAGAAATACAATTAATTAAATTGTAGGAGAGGAAAAACTAAATTGAAGAAATGGTTATGAATTATTGAAGCTAGCTAGTTCAAAGCACCGCAGACTTTTCTAATGATTCCATTTTGACCCGTGAGCGGCTGAATTTCAGACATTTTAATCATGGCTGATGCAAAATCTTCTTGGAATGCCCGAGAGCTCCTGGCGTACTCTGAAACAATACTGTCAGTTGCTCCACCGCTGAATAGAACTTGATCCGATTGAAGCAGACCTTTCTTTTGCAATAAGTTCTTATAGTAGTTGTTATCAAAGGAATTTGGGGTCACTAAATCAAGGGGTGCCAAATTCCCATTTCCGGTGTCCTTTGGACATTTGCGTCTTCTAGTGCTAGCAAAACCGGCATCAATGTCAGTACGGTTGCCGTAAATTCTATCGCGAAATAGGAAGCATTGAGCTTGGCCGAGAGTGTGTGCACCAGACAAGGCAACCATGTCTCTTGTGTTAAGGCCTTTGGTAGCGAAGCTGGATATAAGTGTATCCAAATTTGCGAAAGGGCTGGGGAGATCTATGTTACGACTAGCTGTGGTTGAATCTCTTCTTCCCAGCTTCACTGTCCAAGACGGACCTCCCGCAGCAACAGTGGCATCACGTGCAGCCACCGACAATACATCAGCACAAGATACAATACCAGGACAAGCTTTCTCTAGCTCGCGCTTGGCAGCCTCTATCACGTCGTAACCCCTGGCAGAGGCATGGTTTGGCAACGCCGTCTTTTCGCTCTTAATGGTTGGTGACTCGTCCAGTAAGATGGAAGCGTCGCAACCCTGAACAAAGCAGTCGTGGAAATGGAGACGAATCAAGGAAGCGGCCATGCGACGCTCACGGGACACGGCTTGCCTTACGGCATCGCGAATGATGTTTAGAGCATTAGGGCATGTGTTGTCGTAAAATGTAGGGGATAGCTGCTGCTGCTGCGCTTGGCATTGCGAGAAGGAGGAGAGCAGCAGTAGAAGCAAACACGATAAAGCTGTAGTGTATATATGAGAAGCCATATGTATATAGAGAAATGGCGCAGGGATTGTAGGTCTGATCTGAAATCAATGATTGGGTTGGTATGATGATTGAGAATGGGAAAGTGGAACGAAGTGTATATACTTGTTGCAGGGAGGCGGTGGCTATTGTTAAATATATATATATATATATATATATACTCCTAATCAGATAAGGAACGATAAAAGGAATATTATATTATATTATATTATTCACTATAATATAGAGAGGGGCTAGGGAGAATAAATATTAATTCTAGCTTAGTGTGAATATATATGATTAATAATAACTAATGTTTAGAAATTAAAATTGATGAATATCATGAACGGAACAATCAAGTCATATACTCTAGGGTCCTTTCCCTGTGATCAGGCCGGGTTCAGTTCTTCTCCGTCAATTAGTCTTTTCCCGGCCTTTATATCATTTTTTCATCGACCATATATTCAATGTTATCTTTTTCGATTATTATATAATATATATTTCGACCTTTCGATTATTAAAAATTGTACTTTCTTTTATGGTCCGTACAGCACTGTGTGGACCATGGTCCACAGAATAATTTGTCCAAGTTTTATGTCACTTGATAATTATAAAGCTATATATTCAAGATGGACACAGTTCTATATTCATAATTAATGAACTATATGTTCATAATTATAAAGCTATATATTCATAAATTTTGAACTTCATATTCACAATTATTGAATCAATATATTCATATATTACAGAACTATATGTTCATAATTGTGTTCACAACTCTATGTTCATAATCATACACCTATAAGTTCATCATTTTTGAACTATATATTCATAGTTATGAACAGTTTTGGAACTGTGTCCACCTTGCAAGGTGGACACGGTTCCACAGCATAATTTGCCATTTATGAATGTGTATATTATTAAGTTTATTTCATTAATTTGGCTGAAAAATATTTTAATCAGTGGCAGCGATCATTTAGAAAAAATCTTCTTGGAATGCCCGAGAGCTCCTGGCGTACTCTGAAACAATACTGTCAGTTGCTCCGCCGCTGAATAGAACTTTATCCGATTGAAGCAGACCTATATGTTCATCATTTTTGAACTATATATTCATATTTGTGAACAGTTTTGGAACTGTGTATATTATTAAGTTTATTTCATTAATTTCGCTGAAAAATATTTTAATCAGTGACAGTGATCATTTAGAAAAAATTTGTTAAAATACTCCACTAATGGATTTAAGTCTTCATACATTCCAAATAATTGGATTGTATGATCAAAAAAAAATTTGTAATTGTGAAAATTAGTTAATTAATTAGGTCCATTATTTTGGAAATTTTGGTATGTCAGCTAGTGATGATGGTATCGAATGCATTCATTGTTTTGTTAGATTTTAAAAAATTCAAGAAAAGGAAATAGATTTAGATGCGCGAAACGCGCACGTGTCTTTCTTTTCCTTCATTTTTCTCTCTCTAATTTGGTGACAAAATGTGTCCAGACATATGACCGCAAATGTTTAAACACATGATCGTTAAGAACATTTGAGGCGCAAAGAGTTGATATCTTGTTTGCTGTCTTCACGATTGCATTTCGCTCCTTGCAAAAATTGGCCATCTACGATGTTGTTTCCTCACTTTCACTCATTCAGCTTTGATCTTTGATTTGTATATGCTCAAGAAAATTTTTATAATTGGGAAATTAGTTAATTAATTTGGTGATTTTGGTATGTCGGCTAGTGATGATAGTTTTGGATGCATTCATTGTTTTGTTAGATTTAAAAAAATTCTAGAAAAAATAGAACTAGATTTACTCGTCCCGTATATGCGTGAAACGCACATGTGTCTTGCTTTTCCTTCGTTTTTCTCTCTCTCTAACGGGATTGAGACGTGTGAGACGATCCCACAAAAGTGTTTGCATTCCTTATGAAATAGAATTTATATTCATCTAAATTTTGTTTCCTCAATCAAGCATGTCCAAAAGGAATAGCATAATTTATCAAGATAATCCTAAGAATATAATAGTTATTTTCCATACAATAACAATAACTCATCTAGTTATCTCTTTGGATACTATACGCAAATTATGCCGTGCAACCGTGTGCACCGTGCATGGTGCATACTGTTGCAAAACGACGCCGTTCCAAATTTAAAAAAAAAAATATCCATTTTTCATTGCCGTTAACGGCGTTAGGCGATTTCCATTCGCATTCAAACATTCTTTTCTCTCTTCGCAATCGCACAGTTTAGAAATTATGAATCTACCATATTTAAATTATGAATCTACAGTGTAGAAATTATGAATCTACAGTATTTGATTTGTGAACATGTGATAGAGCTATATGTTCATAAATTTATGAATATATGTTCATGATTACAGAGCTATATGTTCATAATTTTCGATGCTCATATTCCCAATTGTTGAACTCTGTATTCACAACTCACAGAACTATATGTTCATAATTTGTTAACTATACAGTTTAGATATTATGAATCTACAGTGCATAAAATATGAATCTGCAGTATAGAAATTGTGAATCTTCTATATAGAAGTTATGAATTTCTTGTGTTTAAATTATGAATCTACGTTTTAGAAATTATGAACCTACAATATATATTTTATGAATTTACAGCATAGAAATTATGAATCTACAGTATAGAAATTATGAATTGGAACCGTGCGCACCTTGCATGGTGCACACCGCTGCACAGCATAACGTTCCGATAGGGCATTTCACATAAAAAAAAAATAAAAAAAAAAAAAACTTGTGACGTTTTTTGAAAAAAAAAAAACAAATAATTTGTTCAAATACAATTATTTTTCAAATTGCAAAATATGATTTTATAAATCCGAGTACTTATTATTTTTTTTTTTGAAAAATACAAATCCAAATGATAACTTGGAAACAATTTTGTGTACGAATTATATTGTCTTGCCTACAATATCTGATGAAATCAACAAGAACCAGAAACAATAATATTGGTAAAAATAGAGGTAAAGAATGTAAGATTTACATGGTTCGGCAATGTGCTTACACCCACGAGAGTAAAAAAAAAAAAAAAAAATCGTTCATAGCGATGGTGATCGTGGTGATACCTTAGCTTTGGGATATAATTAATGTATTTCTAGGCATCTAATCGTTGTACAATGCGTCTACCCAAACTGTTTCACTCCTATTGGACAAACTCATATTCCTAATCCCGATATGAGACAAACTTAACAATATCTTCTCGAGCATGAATTGCGAAGCGGGATGAAGGAAATGATAAACAAATAATTCCATTACAGAAATCTTATGCCTAATATTATATGTAATTTGAGTAGATCAGCGCATGCTTTTAATGTAACTTTGTTGAGAATAAGTAACGTAACCTTGAATTAGTTGGAATTTGAATATAATGTTCAATAAAAGAAACAGTGCATGTTGCGTTAGTTGTAGGTATATAATGAAAAGTACAAGAAATTTATTATTACATGCAATTTTGTAAAACAGATCATGAGTACAGTAATGAAGAAAAGAAATACAATTAATTAAATTGTAGGAGAGGAAAAACTAAATTGAAGAAATGGTTATGAATTATTGAAGCTAGCTAGTTCAAAGCACCGCAGACTTTTCTAATGATCCCATTTTGACCCGTGAGCGGCTGAATTTCAGACATTTTAATCATGGCTGATGCAAAATCTTCTTGGAATGCCCGAGAGCTCCTGGCGTACTCTGAAACAATACTGTCAGTTGCTCCACCGCTGAATAGAACTTGATCCGATTGAAGCAGACCTTTCTTTTGCAATAAGTTCTTATAGTAGTTGTTATCAAAGGAATTTGGGGTCACTAAATCAAGGGGTGCCAAATTCCCATTTCCGGTGTCCTTTGGACATTTGCGTCTTCTAGTGCTAGCAAAACCGGCATCAATGTCAGTACGGTTGCCGTAAATTCTATCGCGAAATAGGAAGCATTGAGCTTGGCCGAGAGTGTGTGCACCAGACAAGGCAACCATGTCTCTTGTGTTAAGGCCTTTGGTAGCGAAGCTGGATATAAGTGTATCCAAATTTGCGAAAGGGCTGGGGAGATCTATGTTACGACTAGCTGTGGTTGAATCTCTTCTTCCCAGCTTCACTGTCCAAGACGGACCTCCCGCAGCAACAGTGGCATCACGTGCAGCCACCGACAATACATCAGCACAAGATACAATACCAGGACAAGCTTTCTCTAGCTCGCGCTTGGCAGCCTCTATCACGTCGTAACCCCTGGCAGAGGCATGGTTTGGCAACGCCGTCTTTTCGCTCTTAATGGTTGGTGACTCGTCCAGTAAGATGGAAGCGTCGCAACCCTGAACAAAGCAGTCGTGGAAATGGAGACGAATCAAGGAAGCGGCCATGCGACGCTCACGGGACACGGCTTGCCTTACGGCATCGCGAATGATGTTTAGAGCATTAGGGCATGTGTTGTCGTAAAATGTAGGGGATAGCTGCTGCTGCTGCGCTTGGCATTGCGAGAAGGAGGAGAGCAGCAGTAGAAGCAAACACGATAAAGCTGTAGTGTATATATGAGAAGCCATATGTATATAGAGAAATGGCGCAGGGATTGTAGGTCTGATCTGAAATCAATGATTGGGTTGGTATGATGATTGAGAATGGGAAAGTGGAACGAAGTGTATATACTTGTTGCAGGGAGGCGGTGGCTATTGTTAAATATATATATATATATATATATATATACTCCTAATCAGATAAGGAACGATAAAAGGAATATTATATTATATTATATTATTCACTATAATATAGAGAGGGGCTAGGGAGAATAAATATTAATTCTAGCTTAGTGTGAATATATATGATTAATAATAACTAATGTTTAGAAATTAAAATTGATGAATATCATGAACGGAACAATCAAGTCATATACTCTAGGGTCCTTTCCCTGTGATCAGGCCGGGTTCAGTTCTTCTCCGTCAATTAGTCTTTTCCCGGCCTTTATATCATTTTTTCATCGACCATATATTCAATGTTATCTTTTTCGATTATTATATAATATATATTTCGACCTTTCGATTATTAAAAATTGTACTTTCTTTTATGGTCCGTACAGCACTGTGTGGACCATGGTCCACAGAATAATTTGTCCAAGTTTTATGTCACTTGATAATTATAAAGCTATATATTCAAGATGGACACAGTTCTATATTCATAATTAATGAACTATATGTTCATAATTATAAAGCTATATATTCATAAATTTTGAACTTCATATTCACAATTATTGAGTCTCTATATTCATATATTACAGAACTATATGTTCATAATTGTGTTCACAACTCTATGTTCATAATCATACACCTATAAGTTCATCATTTTTGAACTATATATTCATAGTTATGAACAGTTTTGGAACTGTGTCCACCTTGCAAGGTGGACACGGTTCCACAGCATAATTTGCCATTTATGAATGTGTATATTATTAAGTTTATTTCATTAATTTGGCTGAAAAATATTTTAATCAGTGGCAGCGATCATTTAGAAAAAATCTTCTTGGAATGCCCGAGAGCTCCTGGCGTACTCTGAAACAATACTGTCAGTTGCTCCGCCGCTGAATAGAACTTGATCCGATTGAAGCAGACCTATATGTTCATCATTTTTGAACTATATATTCATATTTGTGAACAGTTTTGGAACTGTGTATATTATTAAGTTTATTTCATTAATTTCGCTGAAAAATATTTTAATCAGTGACAGTGATCATTTAGAAAAAATTTGTTAAAATACTCCACTAATGGATTTAAGTCTTCATACATTCCAAATAATTGGATTGTATGATCAAAAAAAAATTTGTAATTGTGAAAATTAGTTAATTAATTAGGTCCATTATTTTGGAAATTTTGGTATGTCAGCTAGTGATGATGGTATCGAATGCATTCATTGTTTTGTTAGATTTTAAAAAATTCAAGAAAAGGAAATAGATTTAGATGCGCGAAACGCGCACGTGTCTTTCTTTTCCTTCATTTTTCTCTCTCTAATTTGGTGACAAAATGTGTCCAGACATATGACCGCAAATGTTTAAACACATGATCGTTAAGAACATTTGAGGCGCAAAGAGTTGATATCTTGTTTGCTGTCTTCACGATTGCATTTCGCTCCTTGCAAAAATTGGCCATCTACGATGTTGTTTCCTCACTTTCACTCATTCAGCTTTGATCTTTGATTTGTATATGCTCAAGAAAATTTTTATAATTGGGAAATTAGTTAATTAATTTGGTGATTTTGGTATGTCGGCTAGTGATGATAGTTTTGGATGCATTCATTGTTTTGTTAGATTTAAAAAAATTCTAGAAAAAATAGAACTAGATTTACTCGTCCCGTATATGCGTGAAACGCACATGTGTCTTGCTTTTCCTTCGTTTTTCTCTCTCTCTAACGGGATTGAGACGTGTGAGACGATCCCACAAAAGTGTTTGCATTCCTTATGAAATAGAATTTATATTCATCTAAATTTTGTTTCCTCAATCAAGCATGTCCAAAAGGAATAGCATAATTTATCAAGATAATCCTAAGAATATAATAGTTATTTTCCATACAATAACAATAACTCATCTAGTTATCTCTTTGGATACTATACGCAAATTATGCCGTGCAACCGTGTGCACCGTGCATGGTGCATACTGTTGCAAAACGACGCCGTTCCAAATTTAAAAAAAAAAATATCCATTTTTCATTGCCGTTAACGGCGTTAGGCGATTTCCATTCGCATTCAAACATTCTTTTCTCTCTTCGCAATCGCACAGTTTAGAAATTATGAATCTACCATATTTAAATTATGAATCTACAGTGTAGAAATTATGAATCTACAGTATTTGATTTGTGAACATGTGATAGAGCTATATGTTCATAAATTTATGAATATATGTTCATGATTACAGAGCTATATGTTCATAATTTTCGATGCTCATATTCCCAATTGTTGAACTCTGTATTCACAACTCACAGAACTATATGTTCATAATTTGTTAACTATACAGTTTAGATATTATGAATCTACAGTGCATAAAATATGAATCTGCAGTATAGAAATTGTGAATCTTCTATATAGAAGTTATGAATTTCTTGTGTTTAAATTATGAATCTACGTTTTAGAAATTATGAACCTACAATATATATTTTATGAATTTACAGCATAGAAATTATGAATCTACAGTATAGAAATTATGAATTGGAACCGTGCGCACCTTGCATGGTGCACACCGCTGCACAGCATAACGTTCCGATAGGGCATTTCACATAAAAAAAAAATAAAAAAAAAAAAAACTTGTGACGTTTTTTGAAAAAAAAAAAACAAATAATTTGTTCAAATACAATTATTTTTCAAATTGCAAAATATGATTTTATAAATCCGAGTACTTATTATTTTTTTTTTTGAAAAATACAAATCCAAATGATAACTTGGAAACAATTTTGTGTACGAATTATATTGTCTTGCCTACAATATCTGATGAAATCAACAAGAACCAGAAACAATAATATTGGTAAAAATAGAGGTAAAGAATGTAAGATTTACATGGTTCGGCAATGTGCTTACACCCACGAGAGTAAAAAAAAAAAAAAAAATTCGTTCATAGCGATGGTGATCGTGGTGATACCTTAGCTTTGGGATATAATTAATGTATTTCTAGGCATCTAATCGTTGTACAATGCGTCTACCCAAACTGTTTCACTCCTATTGGACAAACTCATATTCCTAATCCCGATATGAGACAAACTTAACAATATCTTCTCGAGCATGAATTGCGAAGCGGGATGAAGGAAATGATAAACAAATAATTCCATTACAGAAATCTTATGCCTAATATTATATGTAATTTGAGTAGATCAGCGCATGCTTTTAATGTAACTTTGTTGAGAATAAGTAACGTAACCTTGAATTAGTTGGAATTTGAATATAATGTTCAATAAAAGAAACAGTGCATGTTGCGTTAGTTGTAGGTATATAATGAAAAGTACAAGAAATTTATTATTACATGCAATTTTGTAAAACAGATCATGAGTACAGTAATGAAGAAAAGAAATACAATTAATTAAATTGTAGGAGAGGAAAAACTAAATTGAAGAAATGGTTATGAATTATTGAAGCTAGCTAGTTCAAAGCACCGCAGACTTTTCTAATGATCCCATTTTGACCCGTGAGCGGCTGAATTTCAGACATTTTAATCATGGCTGATGCAAAATCTTCTTGGAATGCCCGAGAGCTCCTGGCGTACTCTGAAACAATACTGTCAGTTGCTCCACCGCTGAATAGAACTTGATCCGATTGAAGCAGACCTTTCTTTTGCAATAAGTTCTTATAGTAGTTGTTATCAAAGGAATTTGGGGTCACTAAATCAAGGGGTGCCAAATTCCCATTTCCGGTGTCCTTTGGACATTTGCGTCTTCTAGTGCTAGCAAAACCGGCATCAATGTCAGTACGGTTGCCGTAAATTCTATCGCGAAATAGGAAGCATTGAGCTTGGCCGAGAGTGTGTGCACCAGACAAGGCAACCATGTCTCTTGTGTTAAGGCCTTTGGTAGCGAAGCTGGATATAAGTGTATCCAAATTTGCGAAAGGGCTGGGGAGATCTATGTTACGACTAGCTGTGGTTGAATCTCTTCTTCCCAGCTTCACTGTCCAAGACGGACCTCCCGCAGCAACAGTGGCATCACGTGCAGCCACCGACAATACATCAGCACAAGATACAATACCAGGACAAGCTTTCTCTAGCTCGCGCTTGGCAGCCTCTATCACGTCGTAACCCCTGGCAGAGGCATGGTTTGGCAACGCCGTCTTTTCGCTCTTAATGGTTGGTGACTCGTCCAGTAAGATGGAAGCGTCGCAACCCTGAACAAAGCAGTCGTGGAAATGGAGACGAATCAAGGAAGCGGCCATGCGACGCTCACGGGACACGGCTTGCCTTACGGCATCGCGAATGATGTTTAGAGCATTAGGGCATGTGTTGTCGTAAAATGTAGGGGATAGCTGCTGCTGCTGCGCTTGGCATTGCGAGAAGGAGGAGAGCAGCAGTAGAAGCAAACACGATAAAGCTGTAGTGTATATATGAGAAGCCATATGTATATAGAGAAATGGCGCAGGGATTGTAGGTCTGATCTGAAATCAATGATTGGGTTGGTATGATGATTGAGAATGGGAAAGTGGAACGAAGTGTATATACTTGTTGCAGGGAGGCGGTGGCTATTGTTAAATATATATATATATATATATATACTCCTAATCAGATAAGGAACGATAAAAGGAATATTATATTATATTATATTATTCACTATAATATAGAGAGGGGCTAGGGAGAATAAATATTAATTCTAGCTTAGTGTGAATATATATGATTAATAATAACTAATGTTTAGAAATTAAAATTGATGAATATCATGAACGGAACAATCAAGTCATATACTCTAGGGTCCTTTCCCTGTGATCAGGCCGGGTTCAGTTCTTCTCCGTCAATTAGTCTTTTCCCGGCCTTTATATCATTTTTTCATCGACCATATATTCAATGTTATCTTTTTCGATTATTATATAATATATATTTCGACCTTTCGATTATTAAAAATTGTACTTTCTTTTATGGTCCGTACAGCACTGTGTGGACCATGGTCCACAGAATAATTTGTCCAAGTTTTATGTCACTTGATAATTATAAAGCTATATATTCAAGATGGACACAGTTCTATATTCATAATTAATGAACTATATGTTCATAATTATAAAGCTATATATTCATAAATTTTGAACTTCATATTCACAATTATTGAGTCTCTATATTCATATATTACAGAACTATATGTTCATAATTGTGTTCACAACTCTATGTTCATAATCATACACCTATAAGTTCATCATTTTTGAACTATATATTCATAGTTATGAACAGTTTTGGAACTGTGTCCACCTTGCAAGGTGGACACGGTTCCACAGCATAATTTGCCATTTATGAATGTGTATATTATTAAGTTTATTTCATTAATTTGGCTGAAAAATATTTTAATCAGTGGCAGCGATCATTTAGAAAAAATCTTCTTGGAATGCCCGAGAGCTCCTGGCGTACTCTGAAACAATACTGTCAGTTGCTCCGCCGCTGAATAGAACTTGATCCGATTGAAGCAGACCTATATGTTCATCATTTTTGAACTATATATTCATATTTGTGAACAGTTTTGGAACTGTGTATATTATTAAGTTTATTTCATTAATTTCGCTGAAAAATATTTTAATCAGTGACAGTGATCATTTAGAAAAAATTTGTTAAAATACTCCACTAATGGATTTAAGTCTTCATACATTCCAAATAATTGGATTGTATGATCAAAAAAAAATTTGTAATTGTGAAAATTAGTTAATTAATTAGGTCCATTATTTTGGAAATTTTGGTATGTCAGCTAGTGATGATGGTATCGAATGCATTCATTGTTTTGTTAGATTTTAAAAAATTCAAGAAAAGGAAATAGATTTAGATGCGCGAAACGCGCACGTGTCTTTCTTTTCCTTCATTTTTCTCTCTCTAATTTGGTGACAAAATGTGTCCAGACATATGACCGCAAATGTTTAAACACATGATCGTTAAGAACATTTGAGGCGCAAAGAGTTGATATCTTGTTTGCTGTCTTCACGATTGCATTTCGCTCCTTGCAAAAATTGGCCATCTACGATGTTGTTTCCTCACTTTCACTCATTCAGCTTTGATCTTTGATTTGTATATGCTCAAGAAAATTTTTATAATTGGGAAATTAGTTAATTAATTTGGTGATTTTGGTATGTCGACTAGTGATGATAGTTTTGGATGCATTCATTGTTTTGTTAGATTTAAAAAAATTCTAGAAAAAATAGAACTAGATTTACTCGTCCCGTATATGCGTGAAACGCACATGTGTCTTGCTTTTCCTTCGTTTTTCTCTCTCTCTAACGGGATTGAGACGTGTGAGACGATCCCACAAAAGTGTTTGCATTCCTTATGAAATAGAATTTATATTCATCTAAATTTTGTTTCCTCAATCAAGCATGTCCAAAAGGAATAGCATAATTTATCAAGATAATCCTAAGAATATAATAGTTATTTTCCATACAATAACAATAACTCATCTAGTTATCTCTTTGGATACTATACGCAAATTATGCCGTGCAACCGTGTGCACCGTGCATGGTGCATACTGTTGCAAAACGACGCCGTTCCAAATTTAAAAAAAAAAATATCCATTTTTCATTGCCGTTAACGGCGTTAGGCGATTTCCATTCGCATTCAAACATTCTTTTCTCTCTTCGCAATCGCACAGTTTAGAAATTATGAATCTACCATATTTAAATTATGAATCTACAGTGTAGAAATTATGAATCTACAGTATTTGATTTGTGAACATGTGATAGAGCTATATGTTCATAAATTTATGAATATATGTTCATGATTACAGAGCTATATGTTCATAATTTTCGATGCTCATATTCCCAATTGTTGAACTCTGTATTCACAACTCACAGAACTATATGTTCATAATTTGTTAACTATACAGTTTAGATATTATGAATCTACAGTGCATAAAATATGAATCTGCAGTATAGAAATTGTGAATCTTCTATATAGAAGTTATGAATTTCTTGTGTTTAAATTATGAATCTACGTTTTAGAAATTATGAACCTACAATATATATTTTATGAATTTACAGCATAGAAATTATGAATCTACAGTATAGAAATTATGAATTGGAACCGTGCGCACCTTGCATGGTGCACACCGCTGCACAGCATAACGTTCCGATAGGGCATTTCACATAAAAAAAAAAAAAAAAAAAAAAAAACTTGTGACGTTTTTTGAAAAAAAAAAACAAATAATTTGTTCAAATACAATTATTTTTCAAATTGCAAAATATGATTTTATAAATCCGAGTACTTATTATTTTTTTTTTTTGAAAAATACAAATCCAAATGATAACTTGGAAACAATTTTGTGTACGAATTATATTGTCTTGCCTACAATATCTGATGAAATCAACAAGAACCAGAAACAATAATATTGGTAAAAATAGAGGTAAAGAATGTAAGATTTACATGGTTCGGCAATGTGCTTACACCCACGAGAGTAAAAAAAAAAAAAAAATTCGTTCATAGCGATGGTGATCGTGGTGATACCTTAGCTTTGGGATATAATTAATGTATTTCTAGGCATCTAATCGTTGTACAATGCGTCTACCCAAACTGTTTCACTCCTATTGGACAAACTCATATTCCTAATCCCGATATGAGACAAACTTAACAATATCTTCTCGAGCATGAATTGCGAAGCGGGATGAAGGAAATGATAAACAAATAATTCCATTACAGAAATCTTATGCCTAATATTATATGTAATTTGAGTAGATCAGCGCATGCTTTTAATGTAACTTTGTTGAGAATAAGTAACGTAACCTTGAATTAGTTGGAATTTGAATATAATGTTCAATAAAAGAAACAGTGCATGTTGCGTTAGTTGTAGGTATATAATGAAAAGTACAAGAAATTTATTATTACATGCAATTTTGTAAAACAGATCATGAGTACAGTAATGAAGAAAAGAAATACAATTAATTAAATTGTAGGAGAGGAAAAACTAAATTGAAGAAATGGTTATGAATTATTGAAGCTAGCTAGTTCAAAGCACCGCAGACTTTTCTAATGATCCCATTTTGACCCGTGAGCGGCTGAATTTCAGACATTTTAATCATGGCTGATGCAAAATCTTCTTGGAATGCCCGAGAGCTCCTGGCGTACTCTGAAACAATACTGTCAGTTGCTCCACCGCTGAATAGAACTTGATCCGATTGAAGCAGACCTTTCTTTTGCAATAAGTTCTTATAGTAGTTGTTATCAAAGGAATTTGGGGTCACTAAATCAAGGGGTGCCAAATTCCCATTTCCGGTGTCCTTTGGACATTTGCGTCTTCTAGTGCTAGCAAAACCGGCATCAATGTCAGTACGGTTGCCGTAAATTCTATCGCGAAATAGGAAGCATTGAGCTTGGCCGAGAGTGTGTGCACCAGACAAGGCAACCATGTCTCTTGTGTTAAGGCCTTTGGTAGCGAAGCTGGATATAAGTGTATCCAAATTTGCGAAAGGGCTGGGGAGATCTATGTTACGACTAGCTGTGGTTGAATCTCTTCTTCCCAGCTTCACTGTCCAAGACGGACCTCCCGCAGCAACAGTGGCATCACGTGCAGCCACCGACAATACATCAGCACAAGATACAATACCAGGACAAGCTTTCTCTAGCTCGCGCTTGGCAGCCTCTATCACGTCGTAACCCCTGGCAGAGGCATGGTTTGGCAACGCCGTCTTTTCGCTCTTAATGGTTGGTGACTCGTCCAGTAAGATGGAAGCGTCGCAACCCTGAACAAAGCAGTCGTGGAAATGGAGACGAATCAAGGAAGCGGCCATGCGACGCTCACGGGACACGGCTTGCCTTACGGCATCGCGAATGATGTTTAGAGCATTAGGGCATGTGTTGTCGTAAAATGTAGGGGATAGCTGCTGCTGCTGCGCTTGGCATTGCGAGAAGGAGGAGAGCAGCAGTAGAAGCAAACACGATAAAGCTGTAGTGTATATATGAGAAGCCATATGTATATAGAGAAATGGCGCAGGGATTGTAGGTCTGATCTGAAATCAATGATTGGGTTGGTATGATGATTGAGAATGGGAAAGTGGAACGAAGTGTATATACTTGTTGCAGGGAGGCGGTGGCTATTGTTAAATATATATATATATATATATATACTCCTAATCAGATAAGGAATGATAAAAGGAATATTATATTATATTATATTATTCACTATAATATAGAGAGGGGCTAGGGAGAATAAATATTAATTCTAGCTTAGTGTGAATATATATGATTAATAATAACTAATGTTTAGAAATTAAAATTGATGAATATCATGAACGGAACAATCAAGTCATATACTCTAGGGTCCTTTCCCTGTGATCAGGCCGGGTTCAGTTCTTCTCCGTCAATTAGTCTTTTCCCGGCCTTTATATCATTTTTTCATCGACCATATATTCAATGTTATCTTTTTCGATTATTATATAATATATATTTCGACCTTTCGATTATTAAAAATTGTACTTTCTTTTATGGTCCGTACAGCACTGTGTGGACCATGGTCCACAGAATAATTTGTCCAAGTTTTATGTCACTTGATAATTATAAAGCTATATATTCAAGATGGACACAGTTCTATATTCATAATTAATGAACTATATGTTCATAATTATAAAGCTATATATTCATAAATTTTGAACTTCATATTCACAATTATTGAATCTCTATATTCATATATTACAGAACTATATGTTCATAATTGTGTTCACAACTCTATGTTCATAATCATACACCTATAAGTTCATCATTTTTGAACTATATATTCATAGTTATGAACAGTTTTGGAACTGTGTCCACCTTGCAAGGTGGACACGGTTCCACAGCATAATTTGCCATTTATGAATGTGTATATTATTAAGTTTATTTCATTAATTTGGCTGAAAAATATTTTAATCAGTGGCAGCGATCATTTAGAAAAAATCTTCTTGGAATGCCCGAGAGCTCCTGGCGTACTCTGAAACAATACTGTCAGTTGCTCCGCCGCTGAATAGAACTTTATCCGATTGAAGCAGACCTATATGTTCATCATTTTTGAACTATATATTCATAGTTGTGAACAGTTTTGGAACTGTGTATATTATTAAGTTTATTTCATTAATTTCGCTGAAAAATATTTTAATCAGTGACAGTGATCATTTAGAAAAAATTTGTTAAAATACTCCACTAATGGATTTAAGTCTTCATACATTCCAAATAATTGGATTGTATGATCAAAAAAAAATTTGTAATTGTGAAAATTAGTTAATTAATTAGGTCCATTATTTTGGAAATTTTGGTATGTCAGCTAGTGATGATGGTATCGAATGCATTCATTGTTTTGTTAGATTTTAAAAAATTCAAGAAAAGGAAATAGATTTAGATGCGCGAAACGCGCACGGTGTCTTTCTTTTCCTTCATTTTTCTCTCTCTAATTTGGTGACAAAATGTGTCCAGACATATGACCGCAAATGTTTAAACACATGATCGTTAAGAACATTTGAGGCGCAAAGAGTTGATATCTTGTTTGCTGTCTTCACGATTGCATTTCGCTCCTTGCAAAAATTGGCCATCTACGATGTTGTTTCCTCACTTTCACTCATTCAGCTTTGATCTTTGATTTGTATATGCTCAAGAAAATTTTTATAATTGGGAAATTAGTTAATTAATTTGGTGATTTTGGTATGTCGGCTAGTGATGATAGTTTTGGATGCATTCATTGTTTTGTTAGATTTAAAAAAATTCTAGAAAAAATAGAACTAGATTTACTCGTCCCGTATATGCGTGAAACGCACATGTGTCTTGCTTTTCCTTCGTTTTTCTCTCTCTCTAACGGGATTGAGACGTGTGAGACGATCCCACAAAAGTGTTTGCATTCCTTATGAAATAGAATTTATATTCATCTAAATTTTGTTTCCTCAATCAAGCATGTCCAAAAGGAATAGCATAATTTATCAAGATAATCCTAAGAATATAATAGTTATTTTCCATACAATAACAATAACTCATCTAGTTATCTCTTTGGATACTATACGCAAATTATGCCGTGCAACCGTGTGCACCGTGCATGGTGCATACTGTTGCAAAACGACGCCGTTCCAAATTTAAAAAAAAAAAATATCCATTTTTCATTGCCGTTAACGGCGTTAGGCGATTTCCATTCGCATTCAAACATTCTTTTCTCTCTTCGCAATCGCACAGTTTAGAAATTATGAATCTACCATATTTAAATTATGAATCTACAGTGTAGAAATTATGAATCTACAGTATTTGATTTGTGAACATGTGATAGAGCTATATGTTCATAAATTTATGAATATATGTTCATGATTACAGAGCTATATGTTCATAATTTTCGATGCTCATATTCCCAATTGTTGAACTCTGTATTCACAACTCACAGAACTATATGTTCATAATTTGTTAACTATACAGTTTAGATATTATGAATCTACAGTGCATAAAATATGAATCTGCAGTATAGAAATTGTGAATCTTCTATATAGAAGTTATGAATTTCTTGTGTTTAAATTATGAATCTACGTTTTAGAAATTATGAACCTACAATATATATTTTATGAATTTACAGCATAGAAATTATGAATCTACAGTATAGAAATTATGAATTGGAACCGTGCGCACCTTGCATGGTGCACACCGCTGCACAGCATAACGTTCCGATAGGGCATTTCACATAAAAAAAAAAAAAAAAAAAAAAAACTTGTGACGTTTTTTGAAAAAAAAAACAAATAATTTGTTCAAATACAATTATTTTTCAAATTGCAAAATATGATTTTATAAATCCGAGTACTTATTATTTTTTTTTTTTTGAAAAATACAAATCCAAATGATAACTTGGAAACAATTTTGTGTACGAATTATATTGTCTTGCCTACAATATCTGATGAAATCAACAAGAACCAGAAACAATAATATTGGTAAAAATAGAGGTAAAGAATGTAAGATTTACATGGTTCGGCAATGTGCTTACACCCACGAGAGTAAAAAAAAAAAAAAAATTCGTTCATAGCGATGGTGATCGTGGTGATACCTTAGCTTTGGGATATAATTAATGTATTTCTAGGCATCTAATCGTTGTACAATGCGTCTACCCAAACTGTTTCACTCCTATTGGACAAACTCATATTCCTAATCCCGATATGAGACAAACTTAACAATATCTTCTCGAGCATGAATTGCGAAGCGGGATGAAGGAAATGATAAACAAATAATTCCATTACAGAAATCTTATGCCTAATATTATATGTAATTTGAGTAGATCAGCGCATGCTTTTAATGTAACTTTGTTGAGAATAAGTAACGTAACCTTGAATTAGTTGGAATTTGAATATAATGTTCAATAAAAGAAACAGTGCATGTTGCGTTAGTTGTAGGTATATAATGAAAAGTACAAGAAATTTATTATTACATGCAATTTTGTAAAACAGATCATGAGTACAGTAATGAAGAAAAGAAATACAATTAATTAAATTGTAGGAGAGGAAAAACTAAATTGAAGAAATGGTTATGAATTATTGAAGCTAGCTAGTTCAAAGCACCGCAGACTTTTCTAATGATCCCATTTTGACCCGTGAGCGGCTGAATTTCAGACATTTTAATCATGGCTGATGCAAAATCTTCTTGGAATGCCCGAGAGCTCCTGGCGTACTCTGAAACAATACTGTCAGTTGCTCCACCGCTGAATAGAACTTGATCCGATTGAAGCAGACCTTTCTTTTGCAATAAGTTCTTATAGTAGTTGTTATCAAAGGAATTTGGGGTCACTAAATCAAGGGGTGCCAAATTCCCATTTCCGGTGTCCTTTGGACATTTGCGTCTTCTAGTGCTAGCAAAACCGGCATCAATGTCAGTACGGTTGCCGTAAATTCTATCGCGAAATAGGAAGCATTGAGCTTGGCCGAGAGTGTGTGCACCAGACAAGGCAACCATGTCTCTTGTGTTAAGGCCTTTGGTAGCGAAGCTGGATATAAGTGTATCCAAATTTGCGAAAGGGCTGGGGAGATCTATGTTACGACTAGCTGTGGTTGAATCTCTTCTTCCCAGCTTCACTGTCCAAGACGGACCTCCCGCAGCAACAGTGGCATCACGTGCAGCCACCGACAATACATCAGCACAAGATACAATACCAGGACAAGCTTTCTCTAGCTCGCGCTTGGCAGCCTCTATCACGTCGTAACCCCTGGCAGAGGCATGGTTTGGCAACGCCGTCTTTTCGCTCTTAATGGTTGGTGACTCGTCCAGTAAGATGGAAGCGTCGCAACCCTGAACAAAGCAGTCGTGGAAATGGAGACGAATCAAGGAAGCGGCCATGCGACGCTCACGGGACACGGCTTGCCTTACGGCATCGCGAATGATGTTTAGAGCATTAGGGCATGTGTTGTCGTAAAATGTAGGGGATAGCTGCTGCTGCTGCGCTTGGCATTGCGAGAAGGAGGAGAGCAGCAGTAGAAGCAAACACGATAAAGCTGTAGTGTATATATGAGAAGCCATATGTATATAGAGAAATGGCGCAGGGATTGTAGGTCTGATCTGAAATCAATGATTGGGTTGGTATGATGATTGAGAATGGGAAAGTGGAACGAAGTGTATATACTTGTTGCAGGGAGGCGGTGGCTATTGTTAAATATATATATATATATATACTCCTAATCAGATAAGGAACGATAAAAGGAATATTATATTATATTATATTATTCACTATAATATAGAGAGGGGCTAGGGAGAATAAATATTAATTCTAGCTTAGTGTGAATATATATGATTAATAATAACTAATGTTTAGAAATTAAAATTGATGAATATCATGAACGGAACAATCAAGTCATATACTCTAGGGTCCTTTCCCTGTGATCAGGCCGGGTTCAGTTCTTCTCCGTCAATTAGTCTTTTCCCGGCCTTTATATCATTTTTTCATCGACCATATATTCAATGTTATCTTTTTCGATTATTATATAATCATATATTTCGACCTTTCGATTATTAAAAATTGTACTTTCTTTTATGGTCCGTACAGCACTGTGTGGACCATGGTCCACAGAATAATTTGTCCAAGTTTTATGTCACTTGATAATTATAAAGCTATATATTCAAGATGGACACAGTTCTATATTCATAATTAATGAACTATATGTTCATAATTATAAAGCTATATATTCATAAATTTTGAACTTCATATTCACAATTATTGAATCTCTATATTCATATATTACAGAACTATATGTTCATAATTGTGTTCACAACTCTATGTTCATAATCATACACCTATAAGTTCATCATTTTTGAACTATATATTCATAGTTATGAACAGTTTTGGAACTGTGTCCACCTTGCAAGGTGGACACGGTTCCACAGCATAATTTGCCATTTATGAATGTGTATATTATTAAGTTTATTTCATTAATTTGACTGAAAAATATTTTAATCAGTGGCAGCGATCATTTAGAAAAAATCTTCTTGGAATGCCCGAGAGCTCCTGGCGTACTCTGAAACAATACTGTCAGTTGCTCCGCCGCTGAATAGAACTTTATCCGATTGAAGCAGACCTATATGTTCATCATTTTTGAACTATATATTCATAGTTGTGAACAGTTTTGGAACATGTGATATTATTAAGTTTATTTCATTAATTTCGCTGAAAAATATTTTAATCAGTGACAGTGATCA
Source organism: Ipomoea nil (assembly GCF_001879475.1). Lineage (NCBI taxonomy): Eukaryota > Viridiplantae > Streptophyta > Magnoliopsida > Solanales > Convolvulaceae > Ipomoea > Ipomoea nil. The sequence continues at coordinate 1,961,502 of NW_017619008.1, forward strand.
TTTAGAAAAAAATTGTTAAAATACTCCACTAATGGATTTAAGTCTTCATACATTCCAAATAATTGGATTGTATGATCAAAAAAAAATTTGTAATTGTGAAAATTAGTTAATTAATTAGGTCCATTATTTGATTTCAAAAAAAAAAAATTAGGTCCATTATTTTGGAAATTTTGGTATGTCAGCTAGTGATGATGGTATCGAATGCATTCATTGTTTTGTTAGATTTTAAAAAATTCAAGAAAAGGAAATAGATTTAGATGCGCGAAACGCGCACGTGTCTTTCTTTTCCTTCATTTTTCTCTCTCTAATTTGGTGACAAAATGTGTCCAGACATATGACCGCAAATGTTTAAACACATGATCGTTAAGAACATTTGAGGCGCAAAGAGTTGATATCTTGTTTGCTGTCTTCACGATTGCATTTCGCTCCTTGCAAAAATTGGCCATCTACGATGTTGTTTCCTCACTTTCACTCATTCAGCTTTGATCTTTGATTTGTATATGCTCAAGAAAATTTTTATAATTGGGAAATTAGTTAATTAATTTGGTGATTTTGGTATGTCGGCTAGTGATGATAGTTTTGGATGCATTCATTGTTTTGTTAGATTTAAAAAAATTCTAGAAAAAATAGAACTAGATTTACTCGTCCCGTATATGCGTGAAACGCACATGTGTCTTGCTTTTCCTTCGTTTTTCTCTCTCTCTAACGGGATTGAGACGTGTGAGACGATCCCACAAAAGTGTTTGCATTCCTTACGAAATAGAATTTATATTCATCTAAATTTTGTTTCCTCAATCAAGCATGTCCAAAAGGAATAGCATAATTTATCAAGATAATCCTAAGAATATAATAGTTATTTTCCATACAATAACAATAACTCATCTAGTTATCTCTTTGGATACTATACGCAAATTATGCCGTGCAACCGTGTGCACCGTGCATGGTGCATACTGTTGCAAAACGACGCCGTTCCAAATTTAAAAAAAAAAATATCCATTTTTCATTGCCGTTAACGGCGTTAGGCGATTTCCATTCGCATTCAAACATTCTTTTCTCTCTTCGCAATCGCACAGTTTAGAAATTATGAATCTACCATATTTAAATTATGAATCTACAGTGTAGAAATTATGAATCTACAGTATTTGATTTGTGAACATGTGATAGAGCTATATGTTCATAAATTTATGAATATATGTTCATGATTACAGAGCTATATGTTCATAATTTTCGATGCTCATATTCCCAATTGTTGAACTCTGTATTCACAACTCACAGAACTATATGTTCATAATTTGTTAACTATACAGTTTAGATATTATGAATCTACAGTGCATAAAATATGAATCTGCAGTATAGAAATTGTGAATCTTCTATATAGAAGTTATGAATTTCTTGTGTTTAAATTATGAATCTACGTTTTAGAAATTATGAACCTACAATATATATTTTATGAATTTACAGCATAGAAATTATGAATCTACAGTATAGAAATTATGAATTGGAACCGTGCGCACCTTGCATGGTGCACACCGCTGCACAGCATAACGTTCCGATAGGGCATTTCACATAAAAAAAAAAAAAAAAAAAAAACTTGTGACGTTTTTTGAAAAAAAAAACAAAGAATTTGTTCAAATACAATTATTTTTCAAATTGCAAAATATGATTTTATAAATCCGAGTACTTATTATTTTTTTTTTTTTGAAAAATACAAATCCAAATGATAACTTGGAAACAATTTTGTGTACGAATTATATTGTCTTGCCTACAATATCTGATGAAATCAACAAGAACCAGAAACAATAATATTGGTAAAAATAGAGGTAAAGAATGTAAGATTTACATGGTTCGGCAATGTGCTTACACCCACGAGAGTAAAAAAAAAAAAAAAATTCGTTCATAGCGATGGTGATCGTGGTGATACCTTAGCTTTGGGATATAATTAATGTATTTCTAGGCATCTAATCGTTGTACAATGCGTCTACCCAAACTGTTTCACTCCTATTGGACAAACTCATATTCCTAATCCCGATATGAGACAAACTTAACAATATCTTCTCGAGCATGAATTGCGAAGCGGGATGAAGGAAATGATAAACAAATAATTCCATTACAGAAATCTTATGCCTAATATTATATGTAATTTGAGTAGATCAGCGCATGCTTTAATGTAACTTTGTTGAGAATAAGTAACGTAACCTTGAATTAGTTGGAATTTGAATATAATGTTCAATAAAAGAAACAGTGCATGTTGCGTTAGTTGTAGGTATATAATGAAAAGTACAAGAAATTTATTATTACATGCAATTTTGTAAAACAGATCATGAGTACAGTAATGAAGAAAAGAAATACAATTAATTAAATTGTAGGAGAGGAAAAACTAAATTGAAGAAATGGTTATGAATTATTGAAGCTAGCTAGTTCAAAGCACCGCAGACTTTTCTAATGATCCCATTTTGACCCCGTGAGCGGCCTGAATTTCAGACATTTTAATCATGGCTGATGCAAAATCTTCTTGGAATGCCCGAGAGCTCCTGGCGTACTCTGAAACAATACTGTCAGTTGCTCCACCGCTGAATAGAACTTGATCCGATTGAAGCAGACCTTTCTTTTGCAATAAGTTCTTATAGTAGTTGTTATCAAAGGAATTTGGGGTCACTAAATCAAGGGGTGCCAAATTCCCATTTCCGGTGTCCTTTGGACATTTGCGGTCTTCTAGTGCTAGCAAAACCGGCATCAAATGTCAGTACGGTTGCCGTAAATTCTATCGCGAAATAGGAAGCATTGAGCTTGGCCGAGAGTGTGTGCACCAGACAAGGGAACCATGTCTCTTTGTGTTAAGGCCTTTGGTAGCGAAGCTGGATATAAGTGTATCCAAATTTGCGAAAGGGCTGGGGAGATCTATGTTACGACTAGCTGTGGTTGAATCTCTTCTTCCCAGCTTCACTGTCCAAGACGGACCTCCCGCAGCAACAGTGGCATCACGTGCAGCCACCGGACAATACATCAGCACAAGATACAATACCAGGACAAGCTTTCTCTAGCTCGCGCTTGGCCAGCCTCTATCACGTCGTAACCCCTGGCAGAGGCATGGTTTGGCAACGCCGTCTTTTCGCTCTTAATGGTTGGTGACTCGTCCCAGTAAGATGGAAGCGTCGCAACCCTGAACAAAGCAGTCGTGGAAATGGAGACGAATCAAGGAAGCGGCCATGCGACGCTCACGGGACACGGCTTGCCTTACGGCATCGCGAATGATGTTTAGAGCATTAGGGCATGTGTTGTCGTAAAATGTAGGGATAGCTGCTGCTGCTGCGCTTGGCATTGCGAGAAGGAGGAGAGCAGCAGTAGAAGCAAACACGATAAAGCTGTAGTGTATATATGAGAAGCCATATGTATATAGAGAAATGGCGCAGGGATTGTAGGTCTGATCTGAAATCAATGATTGGGTTGGTATGATGATTGAGAATGGGAAAGTGGAACGAAGTGTATATACTTGTTGCAGGGAGGCGGTGGCTATTGTTAAATATATATATATATATATATATACTCCTAATCAGATAAGGAACGATAAAAGGAATTATATTATATTATATTATTCACTATAATATAGAGAGGGCTAGGGAGAATAAATATTAATTCTAGCTTAGTGTGAATATATATGATTAATAATAACTAATGTTTAGAAATTAAAATTGATGAATATCATGAACGGAACAATCAAGTCATATACTCTAGGGTCCTTTCCTGTGATCAGGCCGGGTTCAGTTCTTCTCCGTCAATTAGTCTTTTTCCGGCCTTATATCATTTTTTTCATCGACCATATATTCAATGTTATCTTTTTCGATTATTATATAATATATATTTTCGACCTTTCGATTATTAAAAATTGTACTTTCTTTTATGGTCCGTACAGCACTGTGTGGACCATGGTCCACAGAATAATTTGTCCAAGTTTTTATGTCACTTGATAATTATAAAGCTATATATTCAAGATGGACACAGTTCTATATTCATAATTAATGAACTATATGTTCATAATTATAAAGCTATATATTCATAAATTTTGAACTTCATATTCACAATTATTGAATCTCTATATTCATATATTACAGAACTATATGTTCATAATTGTGTTCACAACTCTATGTTCATAATCATACACCTATAAGTTCATCATTTTTGAACTATATATTCATAGTTATGAACAGTTTTGGAACTGTGTCCACCTTGCAAGGTGGACACGGTTCCACAGCATAATTTGCCATTTATGAATGTGTATATTATTAAGTTTATTTCATTAATTTGGCTGAAAAATA
>NW_017619009.1:5000-7500 GCF_001879475.1 Ipomoea nil
TGCCTACGTTGCGGGCTCATGCGGAACGAGTGTGCCCAAGTTGCGGACTTATGGGGTACGAGCGTGCCTAAGTTGCGGACTCATGCGGAACGAGTGTGCCTAAGTGCCGGACTTGTGCGGAACGAGTGTGCCTACGTTGCGGGCTCATGCGGAACGAGTGTGCCCAAGTTGCGGACTTATGGGGTACGAGGGTGCCTAAGTTGCGGACTTATGCGGAACGAGGGTGCCTAAGTTGCGGGCTTATGCGCAACGTTGGTGCCTAAGTTGCGGACTCATGCGGTACGAGGGTGCCGAGGTTGCGGAATTATGCGGTACGAGGGTGCCGAGGTTGCGGACTTATGCGGTACGAGGGTGCCGAGGTTGCGGACTTATGCGGAACGAGTGTGCCTACGTTGCGGGCATATGCGGAACGAGTGTGCCTACGTTGCGGGCATATGCGGAACGAGTGTGCCTACGTTGCGGGCATATGCGGAACGAGTGTGCCTACGTTGCGGACTTATGCGGAACGAGCGTGCCTAAGTTGCGGACTCATGCGGAACGAGTGTGCCTAAGTGCCGGACTTGTGCGGAACGAGTGTGCCTACGTTGCGGGCTCATGCGGAACGAGTGTGCCCAAGTTGCGGACTTATGGGGTACGAGGGTGCCTAAGTTGCGGACTCATGCGGAACGAGGGTGCCTAAGTTGCGGACTCATGCGCAACGTTGGTGCCTAAGTTGCGGACTCATGCGCAACGTTGGTGCCTAAGTTGCGGACTCATGCGCAACGTTGGTGCCTAAGTTGCGGACTCATGCGGTACGAGGGTGCCGAGGTTGCGGAATTATGCGGTACGAGGGTGCCGAGGTTGCGGACTTATGCGGAACGAGGGTGCCGAGGTTGCGGAATTATGCGGTACGAGGGTGCCCAAGTTGCGGAAAGTTGCGGTACGAGGGTGCCCAAGTTGCGGAAAGTTGCGGTACGAGGGTGCCCAAGTTGCGGAAAGTTGCGGTACGAGAGTGCCCAAGTTGCGGAAAGTTGCGGTACGAGGGTGCCCAAGTTGCGGAAAGTTGCGGTACGAGGGGTGCGGGGGGTACGAGGGTGCCCAAGTTGCGGAAAGTTGCGGTACGAGGAGTGCCCAAGTTGCGGAAAGTTGCGGTACGAGAGTGCCCAAGTTGCGGAAAGTTGCGGTACGAGGAGTGCCCAAGTTGCGGAAAGTTTGCGGTACGAGGGTGCCCAAGGTTGCGGACTTATGCGGTACGAGGGTGCCGAGGTTGCGGACTTATGCGGTACGAGGGTGCCGAGGTTGCGGACTTATGCGGTACGAGGGTGCCGAGGTTGCGGACTTATGCGGTACGAGGGTGCCGAGGTTGCGGACTTATGCGGTACGAGGGTGCCGAGGTTGCGGAAAGTTGCGGTACGGGGTGTGCCGAGGTTGCGGAAAGTTGCGGTACGGGTGTGCCGAGGTTGCGGAAAGTTGCGGTACGGGTGTGCCGAGGTTGCGGAAAGTTGCGGTACGGGTGGGCCGAGGTTGCGGAAAGTTGCGGTACGGGGGTGCCGAGGTTGCGGAAAGTTGCGGTACGGGGGTGCCGAGGTTGCGGAAAGTTGCGGTACGGGTGGGCCGACGTTGCGGAAAATTGCGGTACGGGTGGGCCGACGTTGCGGAAAATTGCGGTACGGGGGTGCCGAGGTTGCGGAAAGTTGCGGTACGGGTGGGCCGAGGTTGCGGAAAGTTGCGGTACGGGTGGGCCGAGGTTGCGGAAAATTGCGGTACGGGGGTGCCGAGGTTGCGGAAAGTTGCGGTACGAGGGTGCCCAAGTTGCGGACTTATGCGGTACGAGAGTGCCCAAGTTGCGGAAAATTGCGGTACGGGGGTGCCGAGGTTGCGGACTTATGCGGAACGGGTGTGCCGAGGTTGCGGAAAGTTGCGGTACGGGTGTGCTGAGGTTGCGGAAAGTTGCGGTACGAGGGTGCCGAGGTTGCGGAAAGTTGCGGTACGAGGGTGCCGAGGTTGCGGAAAGTTGCGGTACGAGGGTGCCCAAGTTGCGGACTTATGCGGAACGGGGGTGCCGAGGTTGCGGACTTATGCGGAACGAGGGTGCCGAGGTTGCGGACTTATGCGGAACGAGGGCGCCCAAATTGCGCACAGTTGCGGACGGATGCGGAAAATATCACGCAACAGAGGTTTACCCGCCTGCCACCCCAGTACTTTTACGACGGTTCTGTGTTATGCCTTGGCCTATGTCGTTTTACGTCGTTCTCGTGCCAAAATGGCATATACATTTGTTTTAGAGCTTATTGTACTATTTAATTAGTGAGGCAAACGATATGCCATATATTCCTCTCACATTCCCAACAATCCCAAGTACTTGGCTAAGTCAGACAAGGAACTTTGCGGACAGCTGGGCATAAATTTGGACATCGTCGTTTTCAATGAAATAATCATCCAAACGCTTTGAAATTTACCAAGCATTGTTAAAATGCTCTAAACTAAAGGACCATGCAATAACATTTGAAAAAAAATGCAC
>NW_017619010.1:0-1944 GCF_001879475.1 Ipomoea nil
TCGTCGATTTCGTCCATTGGTGCGGTGTAGTCGTCGAATTCGGACAGTAGGTTGAACTGGTATATTGAATCTGGTGCAGTCGTCGATTTCGCCAATCGGGGGTGCATTTGTCAAATAGGTTTGGGTGGAATTCGTACAGTAGGTAGTTGACTGACTCTTTGTGTTTTTTTTAATATTTAATTAAGCTTACATGGACTCCATCTCATTTAATTGAAACCACGTCAATAAGAAATATGCCCAAATCAACAGGAAACCGGCACCATGTCATCGGGATTACTGGAAAACCTATAAAAAAAAAAAAAGTCTAGGTTAAAAAAATTTAGTTTATGGCTCAAAATATACGTTGTTAAAGGTCAAAGTACGGCATGAATAATAAAAATGGTTCATAGTGCGGGATGACACTTTAGCCAATATTATATTTTGTAAATTAATTGACTCAAAATCAGTATCAAAACCTTCCGATTATTTGAACCATTGTAAACCAGATTCAATTGACAAAACGAAGCAAAAATCAACTCAAAATTTCCAACACAAGTATCATGCAATGATTAAACAATGCAAAATGATGAAATAAATGAAGATAAACACAAAAGTTTAACATGAACGTAACTACGATCAAAATGTATCAACAGATGCATTTAGAGATATAAAGTATTGCAATTGAAACAATGAAAAGTAACTCACCGGATAGTGTATAGAGAGTGAGAGACAAATTAGCCACAAAGCCTTATTGGACTTTGATGCCTTAATTTCCTAGAGGAATTGGAGGAAGAAATAATGATTGATGGTTTGCGAATGTTATGAATAAAATTAAGGCAGAAGGGTCAAATAGTTCAATTTTTACTATCAACAACGTTAATTCATTCACACCTTGAACTAAAATAAGATATACTTGGACACATTTACTTTTAAAATTTTGTTCACTTAGCATTTTCTTCAGGTTTCCCAAGTAATCCTTCCACAATGCTAACATGGAATTTAAATACAAATAATTTTGTTGACTTGGTTTCATGGTTGACCTTTAACCCCATTCAACCCCTTCCAAAAACTAATTTTTCTGATTTTAGTAAATCGAATACTTTGCTTTATAGTCAAACGGATCACCTGGTATTCTGGGAAGGTTTCGCTTTGTCTTGCTGGTTGCTTTTGGAGGAGCTACTTGATTACTAGATGAAAGACACGGGCTTCGTCGGAACCGGTGGAGTCATTCACGGCGGAGGAGTTATCAGCATCGACCGCCATGCGAGTTGTACTGTCCTTTGAGTCGCTTAGCCACCGGAGTTTCAAGCTGGTCATCCACTATTTGCGGTTGCGGGAAAGAAAGGTGTGACGCTATAACAATAGAACTGTCTAATGAGTTTGAAGAGAGAGAATTTGTTCTTTTTTTCCTCTTCATTTGAATGGGTTTAAAGGTCAACAAGGTGATAAATTAAAGTCACCAAAATAATTTTTATTTAAATTCCATATTAGGATTGTGGAAGGGTTACCCAGGGGAAACCTGGAGAAAATACTAAGTGAACAAAATTTTAAAAAGTAAATGTGTCCAATTAGATTTTATTTTAGTTCGAGGTGTGAATTGAACCGTCATTGATAATAGATGTGACTATTGACCCTTGCGCCTAAAATTAATATTAAAATTGAATAAAAATTTTATAATTAAGCAAACCTTACCCTTGTGTAATAATTCACCAATCATAGGTAAATTGACGGTAGAATGACTGTACTATGTGCAACGAACTTGACTTAGTGATAAAATTCTAATAGAATTTTAATTAGTATAAAGTATGATTTACTCTCATATTTAAGATTTTTTTTTATTGGATTAGAAATTTAATAAAAATAGAGATTGACAAAATACTATAAGATTGTATCATTGTACATCAAAATATTTAATTTTAAAAATAATTGCATGCTTAAAAAAACTTATATAAATTATAAAAATTA
>NW_017619011.1:0-2500 GCF_001879475.1 Ipomoea nil
TATGGAGGAAGCCCTCGAGGAATGAAATGCCTCGAGCAATACAATACTTCTATCCTCTTCGAGGTCGGTCAACCCCCACGCCGACGGCACGTACGCTGCACTGCGCTACGCTGGGCGGGTTCATTGCGAACGCCCGCCCTCCGCCCCTACGGCGCACCATAATTCGTTAACGAACAGCTTACTAGACGATTGGACACGTGCCTCGGCAACTCACAACCTACTGACGGTATATTGCAGATTCACGTTTGCTCGATTGACCGAATTCACGTGCCAATGATGTTTTTTGCATGTCCGTCTCCGTCCTGTGGTGCGCCGCCCGCCTTCCGACTCCGATGGGTCTATGCCGGTCCCCAAAAATACGTATGAGCGGCGGGAACACTCATACGAGGCCTACAGGACGAGGGGCCCGTCCCAACACGTTCCGAAAAAAGTCGACCGGCACCTCAACTACCATACCCCCCCTATAGTAGTTAAAAAAAAAAAACCCCAGTGACAGCAGTAGACACGGTTTGTCCCGTAAATCACACGGTCATTTCGGGTGGTTCCGTGCATTTTTTTCAAATGTTATTGCATGGTCCTTTAGTTTAGAGCATTTTAACAATGCTTGGTAAATTTCAAAGCGTTTGGATGATTATTTCATTGAAAACGACGATGTCCAAATTTATGCCCAGCTGTCCGCAAAGTTCCTTGTCTGACTTAGCCAAGTACTTGGATTGTTGGGAATGTGTGAGAGGAATATATGGCATTTCGTTTGCCTCACTAATTAAGTAGTACAATAAGCTCTAAAACAAATGTATATGCCATTTTGGCACGAGAACGACGTAAAACGACATAGGCCAAGGCATAACACAGAACCGTCGTAAAAGTACTGGGGTGGCTGGCGGGTGAACCTCTGTTGCGTGATATTTTCCGCATCCGTCCGCAACTGTGCGCAATTTGGCGCCCTCGTACCGCATAAGTCCGCAACCTCGCACCCCCGTACCGCAACTTTCCGCAACCTCGCCACCCCGTTTCGCAACTTCCGCAACCTTTCCCAACCTCGGCACCCCGTACCGCAACTTTCCGCAACCTCGGACACCCGTACCGCAACTTTCCGCAACCTCGCCCTCGTACCGCATAAGTCCGCAACCTCGGCACACCCGTACCGCAACTTTCCGCAACCTCGCACACCCGTACCGCAACTTTCCGCACCCTCGCACCCCCGTACCGCAACTTTCCGCAACCTCGGCACCCCCGTACCGCAACTTTTCCGCAACCTTCTTTCGCAACCTCGCACCCGTACCGCAACTTTCCGCAACTCGGCACCCCGTTCCGCAACTTTCCGCCACCTCGGCACCCCCGTACCGCACCGGGCACCTCGTACCGCAACTTTCCGCAACTTGGCACCCTCGTACCGCAACTTTCCGCAACTTGGGCACCCTCGTACCGCAACTTTCGCAACTTGGCACCCTCGTCCGCATAATTCCGCAACCTCGCACCCCCGTTCCGCATAAGTCCGCAACTTGGGCACCCTCGTACCGCATAATTCCGCAACCTCGTTTCCCCGTTCCGCATAAGTCCGCAACTTGGGCACCCTCGTACCGCAACTTTCCGCAACTTGGGCACTCTCGTACCAACTTTCGCAACTTGGGCACTCTCGTACCGCAACTTTCCGCAACTTGGGCACTCTCGTACCGCAACTTGGGCACCCTCGTACGCAACTTTCCGCAACTTGGGCACCCTCGTACCGCAACTTTCCGGCAACTTGGGCACTCTCGTACCGCAACTTTCCCGCAACTTGGGCACCCTCGTACCGCAACTTTCCGCAACTTGGGCACCCTCGTACCGCAACTTTCCGCAACTTGGCACCCTCGTACCGCATAATTCCGCAACCTCGGCACCTCGTTCCGCATAAGTCCGCAACCTCGGCACCCTCGTACCGCATAATTCCGCAACCTCGGCACCCTCGTACCGCATGAGTCCGCAACTTAGGCACCAACGTTGCGCATGAGTCCGCAACTTAGGCACCAACGGTTGCGCATGAGTCCCGCAACTTAGAGGCCATGTCGCAACCAACGTTGCGCATGAGTCCGCAACTTAGGCACCCTCGTACCCCATAAGTCCGCAACTTGGGCACACTCGTTCCGCATGAGCCCGCAACGTAGGCACACTCGTTCCGCACAGTCCGGCACTTAGGCACACTCGTTCCGCATGAGTCCGCAACTTAGGCACGCTCGTTCCGCATAAGTCCGCAAACGTAGGCACACTCGTTCCGCATATGCCCGCAACGTAGGCACACTCGTTCCGCATATGCCCCGCAACGTAGGCACACTCGTTCCGCATAAGCCCGCAACTCGGCACCCTCGTACCGCATAAGTCCGCAACCTCGCACCCTCGTACCGCATAAGTCCGCAACCTCGCACCCTCGTACCGCATAAGTCCGCAACCTCGGCACCCTCGTACCGCATAATTCCGCAACCTCGGCACCCTCGTACCGCATGAGTCCGCAACTTAGGCACCA
>NW_017619012.1:0-14118 GCF_001879475.1 Ipomoea nil
TTGTAGTCTTGTCAGATACAAGAAATATGAAAGTACATGAAAGAATTGCTTTAGTAAACCCGAGTTCAAAGATTGTTTTCTCTCCCCTTCATGCGAAAATGATATGAAGTCTATAGTGAGTAGTACACTTCGAATGAATTTCAGTGGTGGCTGCCACAAAAAGGTAAGCCGGCGTAAACCTTACCCATATATAAAGCAAAAAAGCGGTGCTTTCAATGATGCTGGTAAACTGCTACTTCATCAAGCGGGGTTTAGAAAGGATATTCATGTGTGGTTCAATAGTGCACATAAAGCGTTCATCCTTCCAATAGCATCAATGAAAGATGATTGCTCCTCTCGGTAGGGTGAAGAAAAAGAAATCGGTGAGTGAGCTCGAGCTCCTCCATGCCTCCAAAGCAATAGGAGCAGTAAATGGAAAGAGAAATAGTTCAAGTGCAAGGAGGAGTGGTGAAAACGGAAGCAGGTCCACCATTGCATCGTTTTTCCATCAACCGAATGTTGTTGGATGAAGTAGAGGTTGAATTTGAAAAACAAAGCATATGAGCAAGAAGTGAATCATGTTTTAGCATCAGAAAGTGAGCTTCACGAAGTGCCGATCTTTGTGGACCCAGCAATTGAGAATATGAGCAAAAGTGTTGCCATTGAGAAACTCCACCTGAAGTTAGCGACATGATCCGGAATGAGGTTGGTGGGCTAATGACCCGACAACATTGTTTAATATTGATGAAGGCAACATGATGGAATCAGACTATGTTGGTCTTGCGGTGCCCATGGATGATCTTTCGGACGCCGACTTTTTCAGATATAAATAATAATTTTGGCTTCGCTTTCATGGTGATTTTCTTTTATGTTGCAGGAACTTGAGGATAGGCTGCATGCATTAGAGGAGGTGTTGCAGACCCGGACCCGGATGATGATACGGCGCTGCTTGATTTTAAAGAAACTGTGGCTTTGTTGTAGCAGCAGATATCAATTAAGGTGGAATGCTGATAGCAACAAGCTCATATGGTCGCTATGTAGACCATATTAAAGTTCTTATGCTTGAAGGTCCATTCAAATGAAAAACCCTAATGATTGTGTGGATATTTTGGTTAAGGTCTAAATTTCTTTTAATGGTAAATATCCAGTGAGATTTTTTTATTGGACTGCATATTTTGATACTCGTTAAGAGATTTCTCTTGCTTCTATTTGGGTTTAACTTCCTAATTTGAAGGCTAACTATTTTTATACCATGTTTAAAGCAAAATTTTAAGCTAATTAGCCGGTTTTTACATGTGGATACTGCCACTGCTAAATTTTCTCGGCCTAATGTGGCTAAGGTTAAGGTAGATGTTAACTTCTTTTACCACTGTGTGGATATTTTAGTTAAGGGAAAAATTTCTTTTAATGGTAAATATCTAATGAGATTGTTTTGTTGGACTGCATATTTGATACTCATTATTATCAGATTTGTCTTGCTCTCCTATTTGGGTTTAACTTCCTAATTTGAAGGCTAACTATTTTTCTATACAATGTTTAAGGTAGATGTTAACCTCTTTTAGCCACTGTGTGATATTTTGGTTAAGGGCCAAATTTCTTTTAATGGTAAATATCAAATGAGATTGTTTTGTTGGACTGCATATTTGATACTCATTATGAGATTTCTCTTGCTCCTATTTGTGTTTAACTTCCTAATTTGAAGGCTAACTATTTTTCTATACAATGTTTAAAGCAAATTGTTAAGCCAATTAGCCAGTTTTTACATGTGGATGCTGCCGCTGCTAAATTTTCTAGGCCTAATGTAGCTAAGGTTAAGGTAGATGTTGACCTCTTTCAGCCACTTAGGACAAAGATGTTATTAGGATGGGCAGCAAAAAACCAGGTAAGGGGGGTGAGAGCTTTTGTCAGGATATTGAGTATGAGAAGGTCTCCCCTTCTTGTATAACCTGAAAGAAACAAAGGCATTTAGCCCCAACATGTCATTTTGGTATGAGGCGTTCAAGCCCTAGTGTTAATCATGAGCAACTATTTCCTCCTACTCCTCGAGGTCCATCGCTATCGGATGGTAGGAGTGGTAGTGGTGGAGGTCCGTTGAACCCTCCTCCTGCCCCTCGTGCTCCACCACCTTTTAGTGGTGGCAATGTAGGGTTAGGGGGCATTGTTGGTCAACCTCCAACTGCTCAGACCCAGCCAGGGTGCTCAAGCTTGACTCGAAATCAAAAAGAGGAATTCAACCAAGAGATGGAGGCAAGATAAGGGTAAGGACACCGTTGTTGAGGGCAATGTGTAAAGCTCACGGGTTAAGGAAGGAGCTGGCACATAAGGTGTTGGCCTTGAGTTGGGCTTGCCACAACGTGAGGCCCCCCATGTGTCCTAACTTACTTCCTTTGTTCTTATTCCTACCAACAATTTGTTTACAGTCTTGCAAGATGTTCAGGAGACAGAGCTAGTCGAAGGGGCCAACACACAAGACTTTGACACAACATTGGATGATCATTTGGCAGGGGTTATTGGTCAAGATCGGGTTCCTCAAGACCCTCAAACTCAATCACAAGAGGAACCTCAAGAGCAATCACAAGAGGAGCCTTAGACTCATAATTAGGAGCACATGGAGACTTAGGCACTTGGTTAAGGTGAAGCCCACACTCGGTCACATGAGGATACTCAGTCCCCAGTTCAGGAACATAATGATAGGGGTTCGCACTCACACCCTCCATCTACCCCCGGGGATGCTAGTTTTACACGACTGGTATGTTTTACTCCTTCTATTGTTCAAGAGTCTACGGCTCCCCAAACGCTGGTTTGGGGGCGGGGATAGGTTTGTGTGGGTTAAACACAGATCATGTCTCCATCCCATGGTATCTCAAGTTACTCAGCCTCTGCACCAGTTTCGGTAGTTAGGCATGCTCGGAGAACTCGGTCAGCGTCGGAGCGATCCAACGTTGCGGGGTTCTACCGTGAGGCATCTGATGATGATATTGAGTCTTCAGTTGCTGGTACAGTTGTTACCTTTGAGTCCGCGGGACATCGTAGGGAGCCAGTGGGCCATGCCTCACCTCATAGAGCATTTAAGTTCACTTTGGTGGTAGATATACTACATCATAGGTACATTTGAAGGAGAGAAGTAGTTCGAGTTTAGGTACGCCTATCTCATCTCAATCTCCTTCTTTTTGATGATGCATTTTCTTGTGTGGAATGTGCGGGGAATTGCCTCGCGTGGTTCTTTTCAAATGTTTCATTTGCTGTTTAAGGAACATAAGCCTTTTATGCTATATCTCCTTGAGTCTTTCTGTAATACTGATAGACTGGATTCCTTTAGGTTATGACTTGGATTTGACAATGCTTATGCTGGTGTTAATGATAAATTGTAGCTTTTCTGGAATTTTGATTTGCAATTGAATCTGAATCTGATCAGTCTATGTCTGTTTCATGTGCTCATGTTACTATTCCTTCTCCTTTTTGGGTTTCTTTTGTCTATGCAAAGACTATGGGTTGTCAAAGGGAGCCTTTATGGGCTGAGTTAGGCTCATTTTCAAATTGGGTTCCTTCAGGGCGTTCCATGGTCTGTGATGAGTGATTTTAATTATTTGCTAAGTGTGGATGAGAAAAAAGGCGGGCTTCCTTATCCTCATATGAAGACTACTACTTTTCGTGGTGTGTTAGTACGTGTGACCTTATTAACTCTACTGCCTATGGTTCCTCTTTCACTTGGTGGAATGGGAGGCGTAGGGAATTAGCTATCTGGATGCGCCTGGATTGTTTTCTCTACACTTCGGTGTGGGAGTCAATGTTTAGGACATCTGTTTAGCATATGTCTAAAGCCATGTCTGACCAGTATCTATTACTTGTTACTTCTGAGGTTAATACTGCTCAGCCCATTCCTAAGCACTTTTTGTTTCTTAATGTGTGGACTAAACATGAGGATTTTCTGCATGTGGTTAGCGAAAGTTGGGGGTTCGTGTTGAGGGTGCACCTATGTATGTTTTGGCTACTAAGCTTTCCAGGTTAAAGAAGGTCCTTGCTTCTTGGTGGGGGTCTGCATCTCGGGATTCGGTTTTTATTTTGGTATTAAAAAAAATGATACCATTCGGTTTAACATTAAGTTTGGTTCGGTTTCGGTTCAATTTGAAAATGTTTGATTTTGATTCGAAATTAATTCAGTTCGATTTAAGAACTCCAATTTCTAACATTTCCTAATTTTCCAAACACACTACCAAACAATACATATTCACATAGTCCAACTCCAAAGTCTAAATATTATATAAGAAAATAGCAACTCAAAGTTTAAACACATTACTAAGTACTAATTACCAAACATCATGGCTTTTTTGCCCAACCGACTCTTCAATTGACTCACTTGGAATGTTTTGTTGATAGATGAAGGATCATCCATCTATGTAGTTAATATTTAAAGAATAAGTGTTAAATACTATATAGTTAATTTTTGAACACAATCCGTCATTTCTTGGCAAAATATATTTCCACTGCACTGGAATATTATTTTACAATGCACAGGAAATATATTTTTAGTGCTTCCAAGCAATGGAAAAATATTTCCAACCACTAGAAATCAAAATTAGAATGATGTTGAAGCACATTAGTTTCATAGAAACATGAAACTAAAGAACATATCGAATATAGTATGAATAACTTAAGTTAGAGATAATTGTGAGGAAAAGAACAATTACGATAAACATCAAAACTACAAAGTAGAGAACATGCCATAAATAAATCAAACAAAAAAATTTAATAGAAATACCAGTGAGAATATGAGCTAAACGGCGAAGTTGGCAGCCAGGGACATGGATTTAATTATTTAATTATTATTTATTATTTATTATTTTTATTGTTATTATTATTAATTATTAAATTAAATTATTAATTATTAAATTATTAATATTAATTATTAATTATTAATTATTATTATTATTAATTAATTAATTAATTAATTTTACCTTTTGTCACACGACTTTTGAGATCTTATCACTTTTGGTGCACAATTTTAAATATTTTCAATTTTGTTGCTTAACTTTGTTATTTTTTTTTTATCAATTTTAATCCCAACGGCCAAATTGTCGGTGAAATGTTGCCGGATTTTATATTTTAGGGAAAAAAACGTCATCCCAAGGAAAGATCTTTAATATCTAAACAAAAGAATAATCATATTTAGAGAAAATGAAGGGTTTGCCAATTGTTGACGCTATAAATCCCATAAATTTGTGTATAGTTTTTGTCCGTCTTCTCCATTATTTTCATCGATCAAACACCTATAAATATGATTTCACAGGGATTTTTTTTTTATATTGAAGATGATTCCTTGGGATGATGATTTTACCCTTTAAAATATAAAATCTAGCAATATTTCGCCGTCAATTTGGCCAAAAGGACAAAAACTGATAAAAATAATAAAGTTAGGCGCCAATAATCTTGTGGTCTAGTGGCATGAAGTGGCTCTACCAAATGGAATGTCATGGGTTTGAGCCCTAGTAGGTGCGGTATTGACTCAAAAAAAAACAAAAATAAAAACAAAGTTAGGCACTAAAATTGAAAAATTTTAAAGTTGTGCACCAAAAGTGATAGAACCTCAAATATCGTGTGACCAAAAGTGAAATTTAATATTATTGTTGTTGTTGGGACCAAAAGTGAAATTTAATATTATTGCTGTTGCTGTTGTTGTTGTTGTTGTGCTATTCGGTTTAGTTTGGTTTTTTTTTTTACGGAATCATTCGGTTCGGTTTTTTATTTAATCCTTCATTCGGTATTCAAAAGTCCATTATCGTTCGATTGTTTGGTATACTACCGAATCGAAGTAGTTCGGTTCGGTCTGGTACTATTTGGGAAAATCGAATTGCCCACTCCTACTCCTTGGGGCTGGGAAACCTTTGGTAATATATTTTCTAAGTTGCATGAACTTGAGGATAATGTGCAGGCATTGGTGGAGGTGTTGCAACAACATGTGGACGATGATAGGGCGCTGATGAATTATAAGGAGAGTGTACCTCTTTTGAAGTGACAAATTTCTATTAAGGAGGAGTACTGGCAGCAAAAGACGCACACTACTACAGAAAACGGATTTAACGTCTACATTATAACGTCGGTTTTTTGAAAATCCGACGTTAAATATTTAAAATTATTTTTTATTTTTTTAAAAATACATATGACGTCGGTTATTTGGTATGGCCGATGCCGTATATTAAATAAAAATAAATAAAAAATAAATACGAGATACGACGTCGGCGTTATACGTTGCCGACGCCATATCTCAAATAAAATATATATATATATATGGTATACGGCGTCGGCGACGTATATCGCCGACGCCGTATACTTGAATTTTAAAAAAAAAATAAATAAATAGTAGATACGGCGTCGAGAATTAATCTCCGACGCCGTATCTCTAATAATTAAAAAAAAAATGGTATACGGCGTCGGCGACGTATAACGCCGACTCCGTATACTCAAATTAAAAAAAATAATAATAATAATAAATAGGAGATACGGCGTCGGAGTTAAATCTCCGACGCCGTATCGTATAATTAAAAAAAAATTAAAATGGTATACGGCGTCGCGACGTATATCGCCGACGCCGTATACTCGAATTTTTAAAAAAAAATAAAAAATAAATAGTAGATACAGCATAGGAGAATTAATCTCCGACGCCGTATCTACTATAATTAAAAAATATATATATTTAAATGGTATACGGCGTCGGCGTCGTATAACGCCGACGCCGTATACATAAATTAAAAAAAAATAATGAAACGAGGTACATACTACACAGCTCACTGCTCCTAGCTAGCTCAACATTGCTCCAAACGCCCTAGCTAGCTCCAAATATTTCACTCCTCAGCTCACTGCTCCAAACGCCGTACGCCACCGCCGCCGAACGCCCTACGCCACCGATACTCTCCACCGCCCTAAGCCGTCGTCCACTGCCGTCGGCCTCACTCTCCGCACGTCGACGTCGTCCTCGCCTCGCTCGCAACAGTGCCGTCGTCTTCGGCATCGGCTCGCTCGCCGTCGCCCAACGTCGTCGCCGCGCCGCCTCTCCTGCAAGGTACGTACGTATGTAATATATATATATATATATATATATATATATATATATATATATATATATATTATATATATTATAAATTAAAAATGGTTATGTATATATATTTTTTGAATTTTGAATTTTATATATTATTATTGTGTATATTTTCGAAATTTTAGGAATAATTGTGTATATATTTAATTTTATAAGTTAGTGGTCAATTATGAATTGTTGTGTGTATATGTGGAATTTTATGAAATTTTGTTTATATATTATTGTGTATATCTTGAAATATTATTATTGTGTATATAAAATGATGTTGTTTTGGACCAAGACCCACCATGCTAGGTGAATCTTGGTCCATAATTTGCCTTTTCAAGTATATAACTTATCAAATAATTTAAGTGAACAAGCTAAGTGTATAATACATGATGATGTTATATATTGAATATATTGCACTAGTTGATACTTAATATAAAATGATGTTGTTTTGGACCAAGGCCCACCATGCTAGGTGAATCTTGGTCCATAATTTGCCTTTTCAAGTATATAACTTAAAATAATTTAAGTGAACAAGCTAAGTGTATAATACATGATGATGTTATATATTGAATATATTGCACTAGTTGATACTTAATATAAAATGATGTTGTTTTGGACCAAGGCCCACATGCTAGGTGAATCTTGGTCCATAATTTGCCTTTTTCAAGTATATAACTTACCAAATAATTTAACTTAAAATGTTGTGAGAAAAATGTAATACTAATTGGCCGAAATGAATATAGTGTAGTTGTTGTAGTAGTTATAATTATATAAATTTGTTAAAATGTTGTTAACAAATGTTTAACTAGGTTATTATTATTTTAGATTGGCTTGTGATGGATAAAAGTTGGATGAAAGCTAATCGACTTAGTCAGGAATATGAAGATGGAGTTAGAAATTTTTTACAGTTTGCAAATAATAACCTTCCGAATAGTAATAAGAGGTTCTTCTGTCCTTGTACGAAATTTGTAATCAGAAAAGGTTAGGTGAAGAAGACATATATGATGATCTAATTGTTAATGGGATAATCCATATTATACACAATGGATTTGGCACGGTGAAAGCGATGTGGCTACAACATCTAACATGTATGTTGACAATGAAGATGATGAGTTGAAGATCGGTTGGATGAAATGTTTCGCGATGTTGGAGAAGAGTTTACCAATCGGTCAAATGAGTTGGATGAATTATTGAATGATTCAAAACAACCTTTATGGCCAGGGTGTAGTAAATATACCAGATTATCTGCTGTATTAAAAATTATTCAACTTGAAAGCTGGGAATGGGTGGAGCGACAAGAGCTTTACTGCTTTACTTAAAATAGTCAATGATATGCTTCCAGATGGTAATGAACTTCCCAAGAGTACATATGATGCCAAAAAGATGTTGTGTCCCATGGGTATGGGATACAAAAAAATACATGCTTGCCCTAACGATTGCATATTGTTAGGAATGATTACAAAGACTTGCATGCATGTCCAATATGCGGGGCATCTCGTTATAAAACAAGAGAGAGTGGTAAAGTACGTTTGAAAAGTCCACCAGCTAAAGTTTTGTGGTATCTCCCAATTCTTCCAAGATTTAAGCGCATGTTTGCAAATCCAAGCGATGCGAAGAACTTATCATGGCATGCAGATGAAAGAATTTCCGATGGCAAGCTTCGACACCCGGCTGATTCTTCTCAATGGATAACATTTGATAATGCATTTCCTGAATTTGGCCACGAGTCGAGAAATCTTAGACTTGGACTTTGTACTGATGGTATTAACCCTCACGGGAACCTAAGTAGCAAGCATAGCTCGTGGCCAGTTATGTTGATAATTTATAATCTACCCCCGGTTGTGTATGAAACGCAAATACATATTATTAAGCTTGATGATTTCTGGGCCAAAACAACCAGGTAATGATATAGATGTTTTTTTGGCGCCTTTGATTGATGACTTGAAGCAATTATGGGATGAAGGTGTGTTAGTGTTTGACGCATACCGGAAGGAGACTTTTAAGTTGCATGCAATGCTTTTTTGCACAATCAATGACTTTCCAGCTTATGGTAACTTGTCTGGATATAGTGTCAAAGGTCATAAGGCATGCCCCATATGTGAAGATAATACCTGTTATCATCAACTGGTTCATGGTAGAAAGACTGTATACATGGGGCATCGGAGATTTCTTGATAAATTTCACCCTTATAGAAAATTAAAAAAGGCATTCAATGGCGTTCAAGACTATACAGATGTTCCACAACCATTAACAGGGAATCAAGTTTATGAACGAGTTGAATGCATCAATGTTACTTTTGGTAAGACTCAAAAGCTTCAATCTCAAAGAGGTAAGAGGTCAAAAGAGATACCTACAAATGAGAAGAGTCCGTGGAAAAAGAAATCTATATTTTTTGATCTTCCATATTGGAAGACACTAGATGTGAGACATAGTATTGATGTGATGCATGTGGAGAAAAATGTATGTGATAGTCTTGTTGGAACTCTTTTAGACATTAAAGGTAAGACTAAAGATGGACTCAATGCTAGATTGGATTTGTTTGAAATGTGTATACGACCTACATTAGCTCCACGTTGCGGGGATAAGAGAACATATTTGCCTCCAGCTGCTCATACTTTATCAAGAAAGGAGAAAATAAGTTTTTGTGAGTGTTTACGTGGAGTAAAGGTACCACAATGGTATTCATCAAATATCAGTAAACTTGTTAATATGCAAGATTTAAAGTTGGTGGGTTGAAGTCTCATGATTGTCATGTCTTAATGCAACAACTATTGCCAGTGGCTGTTAGAGGCATATTACCTAAAAAGTTGAGATATACCATCATAAGACTTTGTTTCTTTTTCAATGCAATATGTGGGAAAGTTGTTGATCCAGACAAATTAGATGAATTGCAAAATGACATTATTGTTACACTGTGTCAGCTAGAGATGCACTTTCCACCTTCATTTTTTGATATCATGGTTCATTTGCTTGTGCATTTGGTGAGAGAGATCAAACATTGTGGTCCAGCTTATTTGAGGTGGATGTACCCATTTGAACGGTACATGAAAGTATTAAAAGGTTATGTTAGGAACCGATATAGGCCGGAAGCATCTATAGTTGAAAGCTATGTTGCAGAGGAGGTTACTGAGTTTTGTACAGAATATTTGGCAGGGGTAGAGGCTATTGGTGTTTCTACTAATCGACATGAAGGAAGAATTGCTGGGAAGGGTACTCGAGGAGTCAAAGTGAAGACTATGCCTCGTGAAGATGTTGAGGAGGCACACTTGTACATCTTGCATAATACAAGTGAAGTCGAGCCGTATTTAGATGAACACAAGGCATTGATTAGAGAGCAAAATCCAAGAAGGACAGACATGTGGATTGTGGGCGAACATAATCGAACTTTTATTCGTTGGTTCAAAAATAAAGTTATTGAAGAGAATAATATGTCTGAAACTGTTTCATGGTTAGCACATGGTCCTGGTTTGGATGTCCTATGCTATAATGGATATGACATTAATGGGTTTTCTTTTTATACAAAAGCTCAAGATGAAAAGCACTATGCAAAACAGTGGAGTTACTTTGGTTGCAAATTCCATGCATTTCAGTAGTTCGAAAGATACAAATCCTGTGTTCGCAGAGTTGTCATATTATGGTGTGATTGAAGAAATATGGGAAGTTGATTATGTTTTGTTTAGGGTGCCGGTGTTTCGATGTAGATGGGTAGATAATAAACATGGTGTAAAAGTTGATGAGTTGGGATTTACACTTGTTGATTTTAATCGTGAAGGGCACAAAAATGAGCAGTTCATAATGGCATCCCAAGCAAAACAAGTCTTTTATATTAGTGATCCTTGTGACAAAAAATGGTCAATTGTTCTTCATGGAAAGAGACAAATTACTAGAGATGAGAATGAAGATGTTAGTTTTGATATTGAGGAAATACCACCATTTTCTTCAAGTTTATTGCCCACTATTATTGATAATGAGATAGATGAAGTACATGCATCACGAGATGATCATCATGAAGGGATATGGGAGAATTGATTATTACATGTAATGCCCGCTATTTATTTTGTTTTTTAGTTTTCTTATTGTAGTACTTTTATATATTCTAATAATTTTTGTTTCTAAACAGGCGTATGGATTCAGCAAATGGTGATGGTACTACAGAGGATGGTACTGCACAAGATACTCATACTACTCAAAGTAGTAATACTACTTCTAAGACGAGGGGCGCCACTCGTATGCAAAAACTCATTCTGCAGCGTTCTACTGAAGGGAAACACCACATTGAGCTTGATGGATTGGAGCCTGTCTACGGGCCAGAAGGCAGTGCATTTAAAAGTTATGTTGCATTAGTGGGACGAATACATACTCCTATCACCATAGATGAATGGCCGAATGTCCCAGAAAATATTAAGAGTACTATTTGGAAACAAATCCTGGTAACTTTTAATTTTGTAAGATTTTGATTTATTCATAAAGTTTCTATAATTACATTTCTAACTAATAAATAATTTTGTTTTGCAGAATACTTATGATATTCCCGACACAACTGATATGAGGAGAGAATGGTTAAGATATGTGGGTGATCGGTGGAAAGATTTTAAAGCGAAATTGGTGAGCAAGTATATATACGGTAGTTTTGCAGGTATGAGCCCATGTATAAAATACAACTTCATTGAACAAGAGACATGGGATGAGTTTGTAAAGTCGCCATACAGGTTCAGCATATGAGGTATCGTTATTATTCTATCAATATTTCCAACATAAACTCTATCATTATTATGAGGGACATGTAAAGAGTTTGATTAATATTTTGTATTTATATAGGCAAAAAGAAAAAAAATATCAAGACATACAAGCTAAGAATATTCATCCACATCTTTTAGCTCGAGGAGGTTATAAAAGGTTGGAGAAGATGATGATGGATGAGAAGTTGAAAGAAAAAACAAGCGTTGGCTGATGCAGATCCGACGTATTACAATGAGTCCTCCAAGTCCTCCACGTAGAGCCGAAAAGTGGAAGAAAGCAAGAATTGACAAGTCAGGAAATTATCGCACTGAATCAACAAGATTGGTGGCGAAAAAATTGTAAGTAAATATGTTGTCATTTACTAAAGTAATAGTAATTATTATTGAATAATTTTTATATATGTTAGGATGCTCTTGAGATCCAAATTTCTCAAGGAGAATTTGTTGAGAAAGGAAGACAAGATTCATTGACTGTTGCATTGGGTACTGATGAGCATTCTGGACGTGTTAGAGCCATGGGAAGAGGACATGGCTTCAAAAGTGTATTTGGCCATGCAAAACGTCGCGAAAAGCCTCCTGAAGATGTTCAACAAATGGTTGATGATGCTGTTGCAGTAGCGTTAGAGAAACAAAAGCAGCAAAATATTTCTGAACGGGAGGAATTTGTCAACGATTAACTGAGCAATTTGAGGCAAAAATAGCTAGTATGATGTTGAAATTAGTGCTATGCAGACTCCTTTACAAGCAAAGCAGGTGGATGACGTATGTGTGGATGTTGTGTCACTACCTCCAAGTGACAAAGCTAGTTCCCCAGACCTTTTAGTAATTTACCGGCTGTAAGTATTCGTTTAAAGTTATCTTATTATTATTTATCAATAAAATTTTATATGATTTTTAATTAAAAATTATTGTAGTTAGGGGCACGATGTCAACTGTTCTTAGAAGATCCAATTAGACGTCCAGTAGCATATGGGACAGCTTACAGTGGTGGACAGGTTCATGGGGTTGTACTGGATATAAATCATGTGAAGGTGAGCGTAAATGAAGTTAGTGATCCAAGTGCACATGTACCAATCCCCACCAGTGAGGTTCAGCTTGTAGGTGATGCAATTCAACACTTTATTGCTTGGCCAAAGAAGCTGGTAGAGTTATGTACTAAAGTTGATGTGGTATGTATACTGAAAATATTTCTATTTTAAAATAGTAAGTAATTTACTTTTTAAAATAATAATTCTTACTTGTATTATAATTCACAGTCAAAAGAAAAGACCAAATTGACTTTTCATTCGGGTGTGCAATCCGTTCATCAACAATTCACTATACCTGATGATGATTCTTTGACTGATGGATGCAAAAAGGCCTTTTCAATAGCTCGCCGTTTTGAACACCCTCTTGTGGTCCATGTGGCTCGTGGTATTATGGGCAACATTGACTATGACTTGCACCTTCTAAGTGATGAGATAATGCGTTTCTTAAATATGGAGACCATCGATGTTTCTCTAATTCAGTTCTTTATGAGGTAATAAGTTCTTTAGTATTATTTATTCATAATAGTTTTATATTTATATAGTTGGTAATCTATATATAATTGGTTGTGTTTGTGAATAGGGGTATTTACATTAGTTTTGAGTTGGCATCAAAAGACACGTATGGCTTCCTAGATCCATATTGGATTCAACCACAAATGAATAATATGGAAGACAGGAAATCATATATAAATGCCACCATGCAGTCGGGGAAGAAATTGGTATACTTAGCCCCATATGTTCTCAAGTAAGTATTAATTACGTTTTAAATAAAAGTACTTATATATAATATATTTTTATTATATATTATATTCACTTAAAACTAATAAATTATTTATTTGTAGTGAGCATTGGATGTTGATGGCGATTTGTCCTCGACTAAATGAAATTTTTGGTTTGATTCACTTGGTCATGGGCCGCGTGAAGACATTAAACATATAATGGAAACGTATGTAAATTTATATAATTAATTAATAGTTATCATTAAACTAGTGATGCCAAGTATTTATATATATTCTATGTCTTATATTAATAGGTGTATGACTGCAACAAACATGATGAGTGGAAAGAAACAAAATCGTTCACCAAAATGGACTATATGTTCGGTAAGTACTTCATTCACTTTGTAAAACATGCAAACTTATTGTTTTTTTTTTATTAATTTATTTTATTTTTATTGTAATTCAATGTAGTGTGCTATACAAAAGGGAACCACCGAATGTGGGTTATTATGTGATGAAGTTCATGTTGGAAATTGTTTCCAACAATCTAAGCAAAGGAATGGATAAGGCAAGTA
>NW_017619013.1:5000-7500 GCF_001879475.1 Ipomoea nil
ACTACCATACCCCCCTATAGTAGTTAAAAAAAAAAAACCCCAGTGACAGCAGTAGACACGGTTTGTCCCGTAAATCACACGGTCATTTCGGGTGGTTCCGTGCATTTTTTTTCAAATGTTATTGCATGGTCCTTTAGTTTAGAGCATTTTAACAATGCTTGGTAAATTTCAAAGCGTTTGGATGATTATTTCATTGAAAACGACGATGTCCAAATTTATGCCCAGCTGTCCGCAAAGTTCCTTGTCTGACTTAGCCAAGTACTTGGGATTGTTGGGAATGTGAGAGGAATATATGGCATTTCGTTTGCCTCACTAATTAAGTAGTACAATAAGCTCTAAAACAAATGTATATGCCATTTTGGCACGAGAACGACGTAAAACGACATAGGCCAAGGCATAACACAGAACCGTCGTAAAAGTACTGGGGTGGCTGGCGGGTGAACCTCTGTTGCGTGATATTTTCGCATCCGTCCGCAACTGTGCGCAATTTGGGCGCCCTCGTACCGCATAAGTCCGCAACCTCGGCACCCCCGTACCGCAACTTTCCGCAACCTCGGCCACCCCGTTTCGCAACTTTCCGCAACCTCGGCACACCCGTACCGCAACTTTCCGCAACCTCGGCACCCCCGTACCGCAACTTTCCGCAACCTCGGCACACCCGTACCGCAACTTTCCGCAACCTCGGCGCCCTCGTACCGCATAAGTCCGCAACCTCGGCACACCCGTACCGCAACTTTCCGCAACCTCGGCACACCCGTACCGCAACTTTCCGCAACCTCGGCACCCCCGTACCGCAACTTTCCGCAACTCGGCACCCCCGTACCGCAACTTTGCAACTGGCCCCCGTACCGCAACTTTCCCGCAACCTCGCACTCCGATACCCGGCAACTTTCCGCAACCTCGGCCACCCGTTAACTTTCCGCAACCTCGGCACCCCGTACGCATTCCGCAACTTGGGCACCCGTACCGCAACTTTCACTTGGGCACCCTCGTACCGCTTTCCGCAACTTTCGTACCGCAACTTTCCGCAACTTGGGCACCTCGTACGCGCACCGCAACTTTCCGCATAAGTCCGCAACTTGGGCACCCTCGTACGCATAATTCCGCATCGTAAGTCCGCAACTTGGGCACCTCGTACGCAACTTCCGCAACTTGGGCACTCTCGTACCGCAACTTTTCCGCAACTTGGGCACTCTCGTACCGCAACTTGGGCACCCTCGTACCGCATACCGCAACCTCCACCCTCGTTCCGCATAAGTCGCAACCAACCGCATAAGTCCGCAACTCGCACCCTCGTTCCGCATAAGTCCGCAACTTGGGGCATAAGTCCGCAACCTCGGCACCCTCGTACCGCATAATTCCGCAACTAAAGCACCCTCGTACCGCATAAGTCGCAACCTCGGCACCCTCGTACCGCATAATTCCGCAACTTGGCACCCTCGTTAAGTCCGCAACCTCGTATAAGTACCTCGGCACCCTCGTTCCGCATAAGTCCGCAACTTGGGCACCTCGTTCTCCGCAACTTGGCAACCGCATAATCCGCAACCTCGGCACCCTCGTTCCGCATAAGTCGCAACTTGGGCACCCTCGTACCGCATAAGTCCGCAACCTCGGCACCCTCGTACGCGCATAATTCCGCAACTTGGGCACCCTCGTACCGCATAAGTCCGCAACCTCGGCACCCTCGTACCGCATAATTCCGCAACTTGGGCACCCTCGTACCGCATAAGTCCGCAACTCGGCACCCTCGTACCGCATAATTCCGCAACTTGGGCACCTCGTACCGCATAAGTCCGCAACTCGGCACCTCGTACCGCATAATTCCGTAACTCGGCACCTCGTTCCGCATAAGTCCGCAACTTGGGCACCCTCGTTCCGCACAAGTCCGCAACTTGGTACACTCGTACCGATAATTCCGCAACCTCGGCACCTTGTTCCGCATAAGTCCGCAACTTAGGCACCCTCGTACGCCGCAACTTAGGCCCCTCGTACCGCATGAGTCCAACTTAGGCACCCTCGTACCGCATGAGTCCGCAACTTAGGCACCCTCGTACCGCATGAGTCCGCAACTTAGGCACCCTCGTACCGCATGAGTCCGCAACTTAGCACCCTCGTACCGCATGAGTCCGCAACTTAGGCACATGAGTCCGCACTTAGGCACACTCGTTCCGCATATGCCGCAACGTAGGCACACTCGTTCCGCATATGCCGCAACGTAGGCACACTCGTTCCGCATAAGTCCGCAACTTAGGCACCTTGTTCCGCACAAGTCCGCAACTTCGGCACACTCGTTCGCAACTGTCCGCAAGTTAGGCACCTTGCTCCGTGAGTCCGCAACTGTCCGCACTTAGGCACCCTCGTTGCGCAACTTAGGCACACTCGTTCCGCAACTGTCCGCAAGTTAGGCACCCTTGCTCCGCATAAGTCCGCAACTGTCGCAACTAGGCACTCGTTGCGCACTTAGGCACGCATCGTCCTGTGAGTCCCCTTAGGCACACTC
>NW_017619015.1:0-22232 GCF_001879475.1 Ipomoea nil
TAACTTACAAGGTGGACGCGGTTCAATTTTCATAATTACTAAACTGTATTTTATAATTAAAAAACTCTACGTTCATAATTTTGAACATCATATTCACAAAAATTGAACTCTCAATTCACAATTACAGAAACTTTGTTTATATTTACTTATCTCTATGTTCATCATTATAAAACTCTATGTTCATAATTTTGAACTTCATATTCACAATTACAGAACTCTATGTTCATAAATTTTTGAACTCTATATTCACAATAATGTCAGTTTTGGAACCGTCTCTACCTCGCAAGGTGAACACGATTCCACAAAATAAATTGCCTTATCAATATAATAACACAATAAGAAAAATATATATAAAATTTCCAAACTCGAAATATATAATCAAATGTGTTTTCGCCATTGCTAAAGAAGGTCCCTTTGCGCTCATGGGTGTTCTTATATTATATAAACATTATCTAAATTGGAACAAAATAAGAAAAGTAAAATATTTTCTACTATTGGAGTTTTAAATCGGAACATATCAACAAATGTGTTTCAGCAATTGCTAAAGTAGAGGTTCTTGTATTATATTAACATTATCAAATTAAAATATTCCACTGCCGGGTTTGAACCCGGAACAATTAATCCAATGTGTTTAAGCCAGTGCTACAGTGGATCCCTTTGCACTTGTTTGTGTTCTAATATTATATAAACCTTGTCAATACGATTGTTATGCCGTGGAACCGTGTCTACTTACAAGGGGACGCGGTTCAATTTTCATAATTACTAAACTGTATTTTTATAATTATAAAACTCTACGTTCATAATTTTTGAACATCATATTCACAAAAATTGAACTCTCAATTCACAATTACATAAATCTTTGTTTATATTTACTTATCTCTATGTTCATCATTATAAAACTCTATGTTCATAATTTTTGAACTTCATATTCACAATTACAGAACTCTATGTTCATAAATTTTTAAACTCTATATTCACAATAATGTCAGTTTTGGAACCGTCTCCACCTCGCAAGGTGAACACGGTTCCACAAAATAAATTGCCTTATCAATATAATAACACAATAAGGAAAAATATATATAAAATTTTCCAAACTCGAAATATATAATCAAATGTGTTTTCGCCATTGCTAAAGAAGGTCCCTTTGCGCTCATGGGTGTTCTTATATTATATAAACATTATCTAAATTGGAACAAAATAAGAAAAAGTAAAATATTTTCTACTATTGGAGTTTTAAATCGGAACATATCAACAAATGTGTTTCAGCAATTGCTAAAGTAGAGGTTCTTGTATTATATTAACATTATCAAATTAAAATATTCGCCGGGTTTGAACCGAACAATTAATCCAATGTGTTTAAACCAGTGCTACAACGGATCCCTTTGCATTTGTTTGTGTTCTAATATTATATAAACCTTTTCAATACGATTGTTATGCCGTGAACCGTGTCTAACTTACAAGGTGGACGCGGTTCAATTTTCATAATTACTAAACTGTATTTTTATAATTAAAAAACTCTACGTTCATAATTTTTGAACATCATATTCACAAAAATTGAACTCTCAATTCACAATTACAGAAAACTTTGTTTATATTTACTTTCTCTATGTTCATCATTTAAAAACTCTATGTTCATAATTTTTGAACTTCATATTCACAATTACAGAACTCTATGTTCATAAATTTTTGAACTCTATATTCACAATAATGTCAGTTTTGAACCGTCTCCCCTCGCAAGGTGAACACGGTTCCACAAAATAAATTGCCTTATCAATATAATAACACAATAAGGAAAAATATATATAAAATTTTCAAACTCGAATATATAATCAAATGTGTTTTCGCCATTGCTAAAGAAGGTCCCTTTGCGCTCATGGTGTTCTTATATTATATAAACATTATCTAAATTGAAACAAAATAAGAAAAAGTAAAATATTTTCTACTATTGGAGTTTTAAATCGGAACATATCAACAAATGTGTTTCAGCAATTGCTAAAGTAGAGGTTCTTGTATTATATTAACATTATCAAATTAAAATATTCCGCTGCGGGTTTGAACCCGGAACAATTAATCCAATGTGTTTAAAGCAGTGCTACAACGGATCCCTTTGCACTTGTTTGTGTTCTAATATTATATAAACCTTATCAATACGATTGTTATGCCGTGGAACCCGTCTACCTTACAAGGTGGACGCGGGTCAATTTTCATAATTACTAAACTGTATTTTTATAATTATAAAACTCTACGTTCATAATTTTTGAACATCATTCACAAAAATTGAACTCTCAATCACAATTATTACAGAAATCTTTGTTTATATTTACTTATCTCTATGTTCATCATTATAAAACTCTATGTTCATAATTTTTGAATTTCATATTCACAATTACAGAACTCTATGTTCATAAATTTTTGAACTCTATATTCACAATAATGTCAGTTTTGGAACCGTCTCCACCTCGCAAGTGAACACGGTTCCACAAAATAAATTGCCTTATCAATATAATAACACAATAAGGAAAAATATATATAAAATTTTCCAAACTCGGAATATATAATCAAATGTGTTTTCGCCATTGCTAAAGAAGGTCCCTTTGCGCTCATGGTGTTCTTATATTATATAAACATTATCTAAATTGGAACAAAATAAGAAAAAGTAAAATATTTTCTACTATTGGAGTTTTAAATCGGAACATATCAACAAATGTGTTTCAGCAATTGCTAAAGTAGAGGTTCTTGTATTATATTAACATTATCAAATTAAAATATTCCGTTGCCGGGTTTGAACCCGAACAATTAATCCAATGTGTTTAAACCAGTGCTACAACAGATCCCTTTGCATTTGTTTGTGTTCTAATTTATAAACCTTTCAATACGATTGTTATGCCGTGTAACCGTGTCTAACTTACAAGGTGGACGCGGTTCAATTTTCATAATTACTAAACTGTATTTTTATAATTATAAAACTCTACGTTCATAATTTTTGAACATCATATTCACAAAAATTGAACTCTCAATTCACAATTACAGAAATCTTTGTTTATATTTACTTATCTCTATGTTCATCA
The DNA here is from genome assembly GCF_001879475.1 of Ipomoea nil. Classification (NCBI taxonomy): domain Eukaryota; kingdom Viridiplantae; phylum Streptophyta; class Magnoliopsida; order Solanales; family Convolvulaceae; genus Ipomoea; species Ipomoea nil. Next base: position 3,069 of record NW_017619015.1, read on the forward strand.
TTATAAAACTCTATGTTCATAATTTTTGAACTTCATATTCACAATTACAGAACTCTATGTTCATAAATTTTTGAACTCTATATTCACAATAATGTCAGTTTTGAAACCGTCTCTACCTCGCAAGGTGAACACGTTCCACAAAATAAATTGCCTTATCAATATAATAACACAATAAGGAAAAATATATATAAAATTTTCCAAACTCGAAATATATAATCAAATGTGTTTTCGCCATTGCTAAAGAAGGTCCCTTTGCGCTCATGGGTGTTCTTATATTATATAAACATTATCTAAATTGGAACAAAATAAGAAAAAGTAAAATATTTTCTACTATTGGAGTTTAAATCGGAACATATCAACAAATGTGTTTCAGCAATTGCTAAAGTAGAGGTTCTTGTATTATATTAACATTATCAAATTAAAATATTCCGCTGCCGGGTTTGAACCGAACAATTAATCCAATGTGTTTAAACCAGTGCTACAACAAATCCTTTGCATTTGTTGTGTTCTAATTTTACGTAAACCTTTTCAATACGATTGTTATGCCGTGTAACCGTGTCTAACTTACAAGGTGGACGCGGTTCAATTTTCATAATTACTAAACTGTATTTTATAATTAAAAACTCTACGTTCATAATTTTGAACATCATATTCACAAAATTGAACTCTCAATTCACAATTACAGAAAACTTTGTTTATATTTACTTATCTCTATGTTCATCATTATAAAACTCTATGTTCATAATTTTGAACTTCATATTCAGAATTACAGAACTCTATGTTCATAAATTTTTGAACTCTATATTCACAATAATGTCAGTTTTTGAAACGTCTCTACCTCGCAAGGTGAACACGATTCCACAAAATAAATTGCCTTATCAATATAATAACACAATAAGGAAAATATATATAAAATTTTCCAAACTCGAAATATATAATCAAATGTGTTTTCGCCATTGCTAAAGAAGGTCCCTTGGCGCTCATGGTGTTCTTGTATTATATAAACATTACTAAATTGGAACAAAATAAGAAAAAGTAAAATATTTTCTACTATTTGGGGTTTTAAATCGGAACATATCAACAAATGTGTTTTCAGCAATTGCTAAAGTAGAGGTTCTTGTATTATATTAACATTATCAAATTAAAATATTCCGCTGCGAGGGTTTGAACCCGGAACAATTAATCCAATGTGTTTAAGCTAGTGCTACAGCGGATCCTTTGCATATGTTTGTGTTCTAATATTATATAAACCTTGTCAACACGATTGTTATGCCGGTGGAACCGTGTCTACCTTACAAGGTGGACGCGGTTCAATTTTCATAATTACTAAACTGTATTTTTATAATTATAAAACTCTACGTTCATAATTTTTGAACATCATATTCACAAAAATTGAACTCTCAATTCACAATTACATATATCTTTGTTTATATTTGCTTATCTGTATGTTCATCATTATATAAACTCTATGTTCATAATTTTTGAACTTCATATTCACAATTACAAAACTCTATGTTCATAAATTTTTGAACTCTATATTCACAATAATGTCAGTTTTGAAACCGTCTCTACCTCGCAAGGTGAACACGATTCCACAAAATAAATTGCCTTATCAATATAATAACACAATAAGGAAAAATATATATAAAATTTTCCAAACTCGAAATATATAATCAAATGTGTTTTCGCCATTGCTAAAGAAGGTCCCTTTGCGCTCATGGGTGTTCTTATATTATATAAACATTATCTAAATTGGAACAAAATAAGAAAAAGTAAAAATTTTCTACTATTGGAGTTTTAAATCGGAACATATCAACAAATGTGTTTCAGCAATTGCTAAAGTAGAGGTTCTTGTATTATATTACATTATCAAATTAAAATATTCACTGCGGTGTTTGAACCCGGAAGAATTTATCCAATGTGTTTAAGCCATTGTTACAGTGGATCCCTTTGCACTTGTTTGTGTTCTAATATTATATAAACCTTGTCAATACGATTGTTATGCCGTGGAACCGTGTCTACCTTACAAGGTGGACGCGGTCCAATTTTCATAATTACTAAACTGTATTTTTATAATTATAAAACTCTACGTTCATAATTTTGAACATCATATTCACCAAAATTGAACTCTCAATTCACAATTACATAAATCTTTGTTTATATTTACTTAACTGTATGTTCGTCATTATAAAACTCTATGTTCATAATTTTTGAAACTTCATATTCACAATTACAGAACTCTATGTTCATAAATTTTTAAACTCTATATTCACAATAACGTCAGTTTTGAACCGTCTCCAACTCGCCAAGGTGAACACGGTTCCACAAAATAAAATTGCCTTATCAATATAATAACACAATAAGGAAAAATATATATAAAATTTTGCAAACTCGAAATATATAATCAAATGTGTTTTCGCCATTGCTAAAGAAGGTCCCTTTGCCGCTAATGGGTGTCTTATATTATATAAACATTATCTAAATTGGAACAAAATAAGAAAAAGTAAAATATTTTCTACTATTGGAGTTTTAAATCGGAACATATCAACAAATGTGTTTCAGCAATTGCTAAAGTAAAGGTTCTGTATTATATTTAACATTATCAAATTAAAATATTCTGCTACCGAGGTTTGAACCCAGAACAATTAATCCAATGTGTTTAAACCAGTGCTACAACAGATCCCTTTGCATTTGTTTGTGTTCTAATATTATATAAACCTTTTCAATACGATTGTTACGCCCTGTAACCGTGTCTAACTTACAAGGTGGACGCGGTTCAATTTTCATAATTACTAAACTGTATTTTTATAATTAAAAAACTCTACGTTCATAATTTTTGAACATCATATTCACAAAAATTGAACTCTCAATTCACAATTACAGAAAACTTTGTTTATATTTACTTATCTCTATGTTCATCATTATAAAACTCTATGTTCATAATTTTTGAACTTCATATTCAGAATTACAGAACTCTATGTTCATAAATTTTTGAACTCTATATTCACAATAATGTCAGTTTTGAAACCGTCTCTACCTCGCAAGGTGAACACGATTCCACAAAATAAATTGCCTTATCAATATAATAACACAATAAGGAAAAATATATATAAAATTTTCCAAACTCGAAATATATAATCAAATGTGTTTTCGCCATTGCTAAAGAAGGTCCCTTGGCGCTCATGGGTGTTCTTGTATTATATAAACATTATCTAAATTGGAACAAAATAAGAAAAAGTAAAATATTTTCTACTATTTGGGGTTTTAAATCGGAACATATCAACAAATGTGTTTCAGCAATTGCTAAAGTAGAGGTTCTTGTATTATATTAACATTATCAAATTAAAATATTCCGCTGCGAGGGTTTGAACCCGGAACAATTAATCCAATGTGTTTAAGCTAGTGCTACAGCGGATCCCTTTGCATATGTTTGTGTTCTAATATTATATAAACCTTGTCAACACGATTGTTATGCCGTGGAACCGTGTCTACCTTACAAGGTGGACGCGGTTCAATTTTCATAATTACTAAACTGTATTTTTATAATTATAAAACTCTACGTTCATAATTTTTGAACATCATATTCACAAAAATTGAACTCTCAATTCACAATTACATATATCTTTGTTTATATTTGCTTATCTGTATGTTCATCATTATAAAACTCTATGTTCATAATTTTTGAACTTCATATTCACAATTACAAAACTCTATGTTCATAAATTTTTGAACTCTATATTCACAATAATGTCAGTTTTGAAACCGTCTCTACCTCGCAAGGTGAACACGATTCCACAAAATAAATTGCCTTATCAATATAATAACACAATAAGAAAAATATATATAAAATTTTCCAAACTCGAAATATATAATCAAATGTGTTTTCGCCATTGCTAAAGAAGTCCCTTTGCGCTCATGGGTGTTCTTATATTATATAAACATTATCTAAATTGGAACAAAATAAGAAAAGTAAAATATTTTCTACTATTGGAGTTTTAAATCGGAACATATCAACAAATGTGTTTCAGCAATTGCTAAAGTAGAGGTTCTTGTATTATATTAACATTATCAAATTAAAATATTCCCACTGCCGGTGTTTGAACCCGGCAAGAATTTATCCAATGTGTTTAAGCCATTGTTACAGTGGATCCCTTTGCACTTGTTTGTGTTCTAATATTATATAAACCTTGTCAATACGATTGTTATGCCGTGGAACCGTGTCTACCTTACAAGGTGGACGCGGTCCCAATTTTCATAATTACTAAACTGTATTTTTATAATTATAAAACTCTACGTTCATAATTTTTGAACATCATATTCACCAAAATTGAACTCTCAATTCACAATTACATAAATCTTTGTTTATATTTACTTAACTGTATGTTCGTCATTATAAAACTCTATGTCATAATTTTTGAACTTCATATTCACAATTACAGAAACTCTATGTTCATAAATTTTTAAACTCTATATTCACAATAACGTCAGTTTTGGAAACCGTCTCCAACTCGCAAGGTGAACACGGTTCCACAAAATAAATTGCCTTATCAATATAATAACACAATAAGGAAAAATATATATAAAATTTTGCAAACTCGAAATATATAATCAAATGTGTTTTCGCCATTGCTAAAGAAGGTCCCTTTGCGCTAATGGGTGTTCTTATATTATATAAAACATTATCTAAATTGGAACAAAATAAGAAAAAGTAAAATATTTTCTACTATTGGAGTTTTAAATCGGAACATATCAACAAATGTGTTTCAGCAATTGCTAAAGTAAAGGTTCTTGTATTATATTAACATTATCAAATTAAAATATTCTGCTACCGAGGTTTGAACCCAGAACAATTAATCCAATGTGTTTAAACCAGTGCTACAACAGATCCCTTTGCATTTGTTTGTGTTCTAATATTATATAAACCTTTTCAATACGATTGTTATGCCCTGTAACCGTGTCTAACTTACAAGGTGGACGCGGTTCAATTTCATAATTACTAAACTGTATTTTTATATTTAAAAAACTCTACGTTCATAATTTTTGAACATCATATTCACAAAAATTGAACTCTCAATTCACAATTACAGAAAACTTTGTTTATATTTACTTATCTCTATGTTCATCATTATAAAACTCTATGTTCATAATTTGAACTTCATATTCAGAATTACAGAACTCTATGTTCATAAATTTTGAACTCTATATTCACAATAATGTCAGTTTGAAACCGTCTCTACCTCGCAAGGTGAACACGATTCCACAAAATAAATTGCCTTATCAATATAATAACACAATAAGGAAAAATATATATAAAATTTTCCAAACTCGAAATATATAATCAAATGTGTTTTCGCCATTGCTAAAGAAGGGTCCCTTTGCGCTCATGGGTGTTCTTATATTATATAAACATTAGCTAAATTGGAACAAAATAGAAAAAGTAAAATATTTTCTACTATTGGAGTTTTAAATCGGAACATATCAACAAATGTGTTTCAGCAATTGCTAAAGTAAAGGTTCTTGTATGATATTAACATTATCAAATTAAAATATTCCGCTGCTGAGGTTTGAACCCGAAACAATTAATCCAATGTGTTTAAACCAGTGCTACAACAGATCCCTTTGCACTTGTTTGTGTGGTCTAATATTATATAAACCTTATCAATATTATGTTATGCCGTGGAACCACGTCTACCTTACAGGTGGACGCGGGTCAATTATCATAATTACTAAACTGTATTTTTATAATTATAAAAACTCTACGTTCATAATTTTTGAACATCATATTCACAAAAATTTAACTCTCAATCCACAATTATTACAGAAATCTTTCTTTATATTTACTTATCTCTATATTCATCATCATAAAACTCTATGTTCATAATTTTTGAATTTCATATTTACAATTACAGAACTCTATGTTCATAAATTTTTGAACTCTATATTCACAATAATGTCAGTTTTGGAACCGTCTCCACCTCGCAAGATGAACACGGTTCCACAAAATAAATTGCCTTATCAATATAATAACACAATAAGGAAAAATATATATAAAATTTTCCAAACTCGGAATATATAATCAAATGTGTTTTCGCCATTGCTAAAGAAGGTCCCTTTGCGCTCATGGGTGTTCTTATATTATATAAACATTATCTAAATTGGAACAAAATAAGAAAAAGTAAAATATTTTCTACTATTGGAGTTTTAAATCGGAACATATCAACAAAATGTGTTTCAGCAATTGCTAAAGTAGAGGTTCTTGTATTATATTAACATTATCAAATTAAAATATTCCGTTGCCGGGGTTTGAACCCGGAACAATTAATCCAATGTGTATAAACCAGTGCTACAACAGATCCCTTTGCATTTGTTTGTGTTCTAATTTTACGTAAACCTTTTCAATACGATTGTTATGCCGTGTAACCGTGTCTAACTTACAAGGTGGACGCGGTTCAATTTTCATAATTACTAAACTGTATTTTTATAATTATAAAACTCTACGTTCATAATTTTTGAACATCATATTCACATAAATTGAACTCTCAATTCACAATTACAGAAAACTTTGTTTATATTTACTTATCTCTATGTTCATCATTATAAAACTCTATGTTCATAATTTTTGATCTTCATATTCACAATTACAGAACTCTATGTTCATAAATTTTTGAACTCTATATTCACAATAACGTCAGTTTTGAAACCGTCTCTACCTCGCAAGGTGAACACGATTCTACAAAATAAATTGCCTTATCAATATAATAACACTATAAGGAAAAATATATATAAAATTTTCCAAACTCGAAATATATAATCAAATGTGTTTTCGCCATTGCTAAAGAAGGTCCCTTTGCGCTCATGGGTGTTCTTATATTATATAAACATTATCTAAATTGGAACAAAATAAGAAAAAGTAAAATATTTTCTACTATTTGGAGTTTTAAATCGGAACATATCAACAAATGTGTTTCAGCAATTGCTAAAGTAGAGTTCTTGTATTATATTAACATTATCAAATTAAAATATTCCGCTGCCGGGGTTTGAACCCGGAACAATTAATCCAATGTGTTTAAGCCAGTGCTACAGCGGATCCTTTGCATATATTTGTGTTCTAATTTTATATAAACCATGTCAATACGATTGTTATGCCGTGGAACCGTGTCTACCTTACAAGGTGGACGCGGTTCAATTTTCATAATTACTAAACTGTATTTTTATAATTATAAAACTCTACGTTCATAATTTTTGAACATCATATTCACAAAAATTGATCTCTCAATTCACAATTACATAAATCTTTGTTTATATTTGCTTATCTGTATGTTCATCATTATAAAACTCTATGTTCATAATTTTTGAACTTCATATTCACAATTACAGAACTCTATGTTCATAAATTTTTGAACTCTATATTCACAATAATGTCAGTTTTGGAACCGTCTCCAAATCGCAAGGTGAACACGGTTCCACAAAATAAATTGCCTTATCAATATAATAACACAATAAGGAAAAATATATATAAAATTTTCCAAACTCGGAATATATAATCAAATGTGTTTTCGTCATTGCTAAAGAAGGACCCTTTGCGTTCATGGGTGTTCTTATATTATAAAAACATTATCTAAATTGGAACAGAATAAGAAAAAGTAAAATATTTTCTACTATTTGAGTTTGAAATCGGAATATGTCAACAAATGTGTTTAAGCAATTGCTAAAGTAGAGGTTCTTGTATTATAATAACATTATCTACTTAAAATATTCCACTGCCGGTGTTTGAACCCGGAACATTTAATCCAATGTGTTTAAGGCAATGCTACAGCGGATCCCTTTGCACTTGTTTGTGTGGTCTAATATTATATAAACCTTATCAATATGATTGTTATGCCGTGGAACCGCGTCTACCTTACAAGGTGGACGCGGGTCAATTATCATAATTACTAAACTGTATTTTTATAATTATAAAACTCTACGTTCATAATTTTTTGAACATCATATTCACAAAAATTGAATTCTCAATTCACAATTACAGAAAACTTTGTTTATATTTACTTATCTCTATGTTCATCATTATAAAACTCTATGTTCATAATTTTTGATCTTCATATTCACAATTACAGAACTCTATGTTCATAAATTTTTGAACTCTATATTCACAATAATGTCAGTTTTGAAACCGTCTCTACCTCGCAAGGTGAACACGATTCTACAAAATAAATTGCCTTATCAATATAATAACACAATAAGGAAAAATATATATAAAATTTTCCAAACTCGAATATATAATCAAATGTGTTTTCGCCATTGCTAAAGAAGGTCCCTTTGCGCTCATGGGTGTTCTTATATTATATAAACATTATCTAAATTGGAACAAAATAAGAAAAAGTAAAATATTTTCTACTATTTGGAGTTTTAAATCGGAACATATCAACAAATGTGTTTCAGCAATTGCTAAAGTAGAGGTTCTTGTATTATATTAACATTATCAAATTAAAATATTCCACTGCCGGGGTTTGAACCCAGAACAATTAATCCAATGTGTTTAAGCCAGTGCTACAGCGGATCCCTTTGCATATATTTGTGTTCTAATTTTATATAAACCATGTCAATACGATTGTTATGCCGTGGAACCGTGTCTACCTTACAAGGTGGACGCGGTTCAATTTTCATAATTACTAAACTGTATTTTTATAATTATAAAACCCTACGTTCATAATTTTTGAACATCATATTCACAAAAATTGATCTCTCAATTCACAATTACATAAATCTTTGTTTATATTTGCTTATCTGTATGTTCATCATTATAAAACTCTATGTTCATAATTTTTGAACTTCATATTCACAATTACAGAACTCTATGTTCATAAATTTTTGAACTCTATATTCACAATAATGTCAGTTTTGGAACCGTCTCCAAATCGCAAGGTGAACACGGCTCCACAAAATAAATTGCCTTATCAATATAATAACACAATAAGGAAAAATATATATAAAATTTTCCAAACTCGGAATATATAATCAAATGTGTTTTCGTCATTGCTAAAGAAGGACCCTTTGCGTTCATGGGTGTTCTTATATTATAAAAACATTATCTAAATTGGAACAGAATAAGAAAAAGTAAAATATTTTCTACTATTTGAGTTTGAAATCGGAACATGTCAACAAATGTGTTTAAGCAATTGCTAAAGTAGAGGTTCTTGTATTATAATAACATTATCTACTTAAAATATTCCACTGCCGGTGTTTGAACCCGGAACATTTAATCCAATGTGTTTAAGGCAATGCTACAGCGGATCCCTTTGCACTTGTTTGTGTGGTCTAATATTATATAAACCTTATCAATATGATTGTTATGCCGTGGAACCGCGTCTACCCTACAAGGTGGACGCGGGTCAATTATCATAATTACTAAACTGTATTTTTATAATTATAAAACTCTACGTTCATAATTTTTGAACATCATATTCACAAAAATTGAACTCTCAATCCACAATTATTACAGAAATCTTTCTTTATATTTAATTATCTCTATATTCATCATCATAAAACTCTATGTTCATAATTTTTGAATTTCATATATACAATTACAGAACTCTATATTCATAAATTTTTGAACTTTATATTCACAATAATGTCAGTTTTGGAACCGTCTCCACCTCGCAAGGTGAACACGGTTCCACAAAATAAATTGCCTTATCAATATAATAACACAATAAGGAAAAATATATATAAAATTTTCCAAACTCGGAATATATAATCAAATGTGTTTTCGCCATTGCTAAAGAAGGTCCCTTTGCGCTCATGGGTGTTCTTATATTATAAACATTATCTAAATTGGAACAAAATAAGAAAAAGTAAAATATTTTCTACTATTGGAGTTTTAAATCGGAACATATCAACAAATGTGTTTCAGCAATTGCTAAAGTAGAGGTTCTTGTATTATATTAACATTATCAAATTAAAATATTCCGTTGCCGGGGTTTGAACCCGGAACAATTAATCCAATGTGTATAAACCAGTGCTATAACAAATCCCTTTGCATTTGTTTGTGTTCTAATTTTATGTAAACCTTTTCAATACGATTGTTATGCCGTGTAACCGTGTCTAACTTACAAGGTGGACGCGGTTCAATTTTCATAATTACTAAACTGTATTTTTATAATTATAAAACTCTACGTTCATAATTTTTGAACATCATATTCACAAAAAATTGAACTCTCAATTCACAATTACAGAAAACTTTGTTTATATTTACTTATCTCTATGTTCATCATTATAAAACTCTATGTTCATAATTTTTGATCTTCATATTCACAATTACAGAACTCTATGTTCATAAATTTTTGAACTCTATATTCACAATAATGTCAGTTTTGAAACCGTCTCTACCTCGCAAGGTGAACACGATTCTACAAAATAAATTGCCTTATCAATATAATAACACAATAAGGAAAAATATATATAAAATTTTCCAAACTCGAAATATATAATCAAATGTGTTTTCGCCATTGCTAAAGAAGGTCCCTTTGCGCTCATGGGTGTTCTTATATTATATAAACATTATCTAAATTGGAACAAAATAAGAAAAAGTAAAATATTTTCTACTATTAGGAGTTTTAAATCGGAACATATCAACAAATGTGTTTCAGCAATTGCTAAAGTAGAGGTTCTTGTATTATATTAACATTATCAAATTAAAATATTCCGCTGCCGGGGGTTTGAACCCGAAACAATTAATCCAATGTGTTTAAGCCAGTGCTACAGCGGATCCCTTTGCATATATTTGTGTTCTAATTTTATAAAAACCATGTCAATACGATTGTTATGCCGTGGAACCGTGTCTACCTTACAAGGTGGACGCGGTTGAATTTTCATAATTACTAAACTGTATTTTTATAATTATAAAACTCTACGTTCATAATTTTTGAACATCATATTCACAAAAATTGATCTCTCAATTCACAATTACATAAATCTTTGTTTATATTTGCTTATCTGTATGTTCATCATTATAAAACTCTATGTTCATAATTTTTGAACTTCATATTCACAATTACAGAACTCTATGTTCATAAATTTTTGAACTCTATATTCACAATAATGTCAGTTTTGGAACCGTCTCCAAATCGCAAGGTGAACACGGTTCCACAAAATAAATTGCCTTATCAATATAATAACACAATAAGGAAAAATATATATAAAATTTTCCAAACTCGGAATATATAATCAAATGTGTTTTCGTCATTGCTAAAGAAGGACCCTTTGCGTTCATGGGTGTTCTTATATTATAAAAACATTATCTAAATTGGAACAGAATAAGAAAAAGTAAAATATTTTCTACTATTTGAGTTTGAAATCGGAACATGTCAACAAATGTGTTTAAGCAATTGCTAAAGTAGAGGTTCTTGTATTATAATAACATTATCTACTTAAAATATTCCACTGCCGGTGTTTGAACCCGGAACATTTAATCCAATGTGTTTAAGGCAATGCTACAGCGGATCCCTTTGCACTTGTTTGTGTGGTCTAATATTATATAAACCTTATCAATATGATTGTTATGCCGTGGAACCGCGTCTACCTTACAAGGTGGACGCGGGTCAATTATCATAATTACTAAACTGTATTTTATAATTATAAAACTCTACGTTCATAATTTTTGAACATCATATTCACAAAAATTGAACTCTCAATTCACAATTACAGAAAACTTTGTTTATATTTACTTATCTCTATGTTCATCATTATAAAAACTCTATGTTCATAATTTTGATCTTCATATTCACAATTACAGAACTCTATGTTCATAAATTTTTGAACTCTATTATTCACAATAATGTCAGTTTTGAAACCGTCTCTACCTCGCAAGGTGAACACGATTCTACAAAATAAATTGCCTTATCAATATAATAACACAATAAGGAAAAATATATATAAAATTTCCAAACTCGAAATATATAATCAAATGTGTTTTCGCCATTGCTAAAGAAGGTCCCTTTGCGCTCATGGTGTTCTTATATTATATAAACATGATCTAAATTGGAACAAAATAAGAAAAAGTAAAATATTTTCTACTATTTGGAGTTTTAAATCGGAACATATCAACAAATGTGTTTCAGCAATTGCTAAAGTAGAGGTTCTTGTATTATATTAACATTATCAAATTAAAATATTCCGTTGCCGGGGTTTTGAACCTGGAACAATTAATCCAATGTGTTTAAGCCAGTGCTACAGCGGATCCCTTTGCATATATTTGTGTTCTAATTTTATATAAACCATGTCAATATGATTGTTATGCCGTGGAACCGTGTCTACCTTACAAGGTGGACGCGGTTCAATTTTCATAATTACTAAACTGTATTTTTATAATTATAAAACTCTACGTTCATAATTTTTGAAATCATATTCACAAAAATTGATCTCTCAATTCACAATTACATAAATCTTTGTTTATATTTGCTTATCTGTATGTTCATCATTATAAAACTCTATGTTCATAATTTTTGAACTTCATATTCACATTTACAGAAACTCTATGTTCATAAATTTTTTAACTCTATATTCACAATAATGTCATTTTGGAACCGTCTCCAAATCGCAAGGTGAACACGGTTCCACAAAATAAATTGCCTTATCAATATAATAACACAATAAGGAAAAATATATATAAAATTTTCCAAACTCGGAATATATAATCAAATGTGTTTTCGTCATTGCTAAAGAAGGACCCTTTGCGTTCATGGGTGTTCTTATATTATAAAAACATTATCTAAATTCGAACAGAATAAGAAAAAGTAAAATATTTTCTACTATTTGAGTTTGAAAATCGGAAACATGTCAACAAATGTGTTTAAGCAATTGCTAAAGTAGAGGTTCTTGTATTATAATAACATTATCTTACTTAAAATATTCCACTGCCGGTGTTTGAACCCGGAACATTTAATCCAATGTGTTTAAGGCAATGCTACAGCGGATCCCTTTGCACTTGTTTGTGTGGTCTAATATTATATAAACCTTATCAATATGATTGTTATGCCGTGGAACCGCGTCTACCTTACAAGGTGGACGCGGGTCAATTATCATAATTACTAAACTGGTATTTTTATAATTATAAAACTCTACGTTCATAATTTTTGAACATCATATTCACAAAAATGAACTCTCAATTCACAATTACAGAAAACTTTGTTTATATTTACTTATCTCTATGTTCATCATTATAAAACTCTATGTTCATAATTTTTGATCTTCATATTCACAATTACAGAACTCTATGTTCATAAATTTTTGAACTCTATATTCACAATAATGTCAGTTTTGAAACCGTCTCTACCTCGCAAGGTGAACACGATTCTACAAAATAAATTGCCTTATCAATATAATAACACAATAAGGAAAAATATATATAAAATTTTCCAAACTCGAAATATATAATCAAATGTTGTTTTCGCCATTGCTAAAGAAGGTCCCTTTGCGCTCATGGGTGTTCTTATATTATATAAACATTATCTAAATTGGAACAAAATAAGAAAAAGTAAAAATATTTTCTACTATTTGGAGTTTTAAATCGGAACATATCAACAAATGTGTTTCAGCAATTGCTAAAGTAGAGGTTCTTGTATTATATTAACATTATCAAATTAAAATATTCCGCTGCGGGGTTTGAACCCGGAACAATTAATCCAATGTGTTTAAGCCAGTTCTACAGCGGATCCCTTTGCATATATTTGTGTTCTAATTTTATATAAACCATGTCAATACGATTGTTATGCCGTGGAACCGTGTCTACCTTACAAGGTGGACGCGGTTCAATTTTCATAATTACTAAACTGTATTTTTATAATTATAAAACTCTACGTTCATAATTTTGAACATCATATTCACAAAAATTGATCTCTCAATTCACAATTACATAAATCTTTGTTTATATTTGCTTATCTGTATGTTCATCATTATAAAACTCTATGTTCATAATTTTGAACTTCATATTCACAATTACAGAACTCTATGTTCATAAATTTTTGAACTCTATATTCACAATAATGTCAGTTTTGGAACCGTCTCCAAATCGCAAGGTGAACACGGTTCCACAAAATAAATTACCTTATCAATATAATAACACAATAAGGAAAAATATATATAAAATTTTCCAAACTCGGAATATATAATCAAATGTGTTTTCGTCATTGCTAAAGAAGGACCCTTTGCGTTCATGGTGTTCTTATATTATAAAAACATTATCTAAATTGGAACAGAATAAGAAAAAGTAAAATATTTTCTACTATTTGAGTTTGAAATCGGAACATGTCAACAAATGTGTTTAAGCAATTGCTAAAGTAGAGGTTCTTGTATTATAATAACATTATCTACTTAAAATATTCCACTGCCGGTGTTTGAACCCGGAACATTTAATCCAATGTGTTTAAGGCAATGCTACAGCAGATCCCTTTGCACTTGTTTGTGTGGTATAATATTATATAAACCTTATCAATATGATTGTTATGCCGTGGAACCGCGTCTACCTTACAAGGTGGACGCGGGTCAATTATCATAATTACTAAACTGTATTTTTATAATTATAAAACTCTACGTTCATAATTTTTGAACATCATATTCACAAAAATTGAACTCTCAATTCACAATTACAGAAAACTTTGTTTATATTTACTTATCTCTATGTTCATCATTATAAAACTCTATGTTCATAATTTTTGATCTTCATATTCACAATTACAGAACTCTATGTTCATAAATTTTTGAACTCTATATTCACAATAATGTCAGTTTTGAAACCGTCTCTACCTCGCAAGGTGAACACGATTCTACAAAATAAATTGCCTTATCAATATAATAACACAATAAGGAAAAATATATATAAAATTTTCCAAACTCGAAATATATAATCAAATGTGTTTTCGCCATTGCTAAAGAAGGTCCCTTTGCGCTCATGGGTGTTCTTATATTATATAAACATTATCTAAATTGGAACAAAATAAGAAAAAGTAAAATATTTCTACTATTTGGAGTTTTAAATCGGAACATATCAACAAATGTGTTTCAGCAATTGCTAAAGTAGAGGTTCTTGTATTATATTAACATTATCAAATTAAAATATTCCGCTGCCGGGGTTTGAACCCGGAACAATTAATCCAATGTGTTTAAGCCAGTGCTACAGCGGATCCCTTTGCATATATTTGTGTTCTAATTTTATATAAACCATGTCAATACGATTGTTATGCCGTGGAACCGTGTCTACCTTACAAGGTGGACGCGCGTCAATTTTCATAATTACTAAACTGTATTTTATAATTATAAAACTCTACGTTCATAATTTTGAACATCATATTCACAAAATTGATCTCTCAATTCACAATTACATAAATCTTTGTTTATATTTGCTTATCTGTATGTTCATCATTATAAAACTCTATGTTCATAATTTTTGAACTTCATATTCACAATTACAGAACTCTATGTTCATAAATTTTTGAACTCTATATTCACAATAATGTCAGTTTTGGAACCGTCTCCAAATCGCAAGGTGAACACGGTTCCACAAAATAAATTACCTTATCAATATAATAACACAATAAGGAAAAATATATATAAAATTTTCCAAACTCGGAATATATAATCAAATGTGTTTTCGTCATTGCTAAAGAAGGACCCTTTGCGCTCATGGTGTTCTTATATTATAAAAACATTATCTAAATTGGAACAGAATAAGAAAAAGTAAAATATTTTCTACTATTTGAGTTTGAAATCGGAACATGTCAACAAATGTGTTTAAGCAATTGCTAAAGTAGAGGTTCTTGTATTATAATAACATTATCTACTTAAAATATTCCACTGCCGGTGTTTGAAACCGGAACATTTAATCCAATGTGTTTAAGGCAATGCTACAGCAGATCCCTTTGCACTTGTTTGTGTGGTCTAATATTATATAAACCTTATCAATATGATTGTTATGCCGTGGAACCGCGTCTACCTTACAAGGTGGACGCGGGTCAATTATCATAATTACTAAACTGTATTTTTATAATTATAAAACTCTACGTTCATAATTTTTGAACATCATATTCACAAAAATTGAACTCTCAATTCACAATTACAGAAAACTTTTTATATTTACTTATCTCTATGTTCATCATTATAAAACTCTATGTTCATAATTTTTGATCTTCATATTCACAATTACAGAACTCTATGTTCATAAATTTTTGAACTCTATATTCACAATAATGTCAGTTTTGAAACCGTCTCTACCTCGCAAGGTGAACACGATTCTACAAAATAAATTGCCTTATCAATATAATAACACAATAAGGAAAAATATATATAAAATTTTCCAAACTCGAAATATATAATCAAATGTGTTTTCGCCATTGCTAAAGAAGGTCCCTTTGCGCTCATGGTGTTCTTATATTATATAAACATTATCTAAATTGGAACAAAATAAGAAAAAGTAAAATATTTTCTACTATTTGGAGTTTTAAATCGGAACATATCAACAAATGTGTTTCAGCAATTGCTAAAGTAGAGGTTCTTGTATTATATTAACATTATCAAATTAAAATATTCCGCTGCCGGTTTGAACCCGAACAATTAATCCAATGTGTTTAAGCCAGCTACAGCGATCCCTTTGCATATATTTGTGTTCTTTTTATATAAACCATCAATACGATTGTTATGCCGTGGAACCGTGTCTACCTTACAAGGTGACGCGGGTCAATTTTCATAATTACTAAACTGTATTTTTTAATTATAAAACTCTACGTTCATAATTTTGAACATCATATTCACAAAAATTGATCTCTCAATTCACAATTACATAAATCTTTGTTTATATTTGCTTATCTGTATGTTCATCATTATAAAACTCTATGTTCATAATTTTTGAACTTCATATTCACAATTACAGAACTCTATGTTCATAAAATTTTGAACTCTATATTCACAATAATGTCAGTTTTGAACCGTCTCCAAATCGCAAGGTGAAACACGGTTCCACAAAATAAATTACCTTATCAATATAATAACACAATAAGGAAAAATATATATAAAATTTTCCAAACTCGGAATATATAATCAAATGTGTTTTCGTCATTGCTAAAGAAGGACCCTTTGCGTTCATGGGTGTTCTTATATTATAAAAACATTATCTAAATTGGAACAGAATAAGAAAAAGTAAAATATTTTCTACTATTTGAGTTTGAAATCGAACATGTCAACAAATGTGTTTAAGCAATTGCTAAATAGAGGTTCTTGTATTATAATAACATTATCTACTTAAAATATTCCACTGCCGGTGTTTGAACCCGGAACATTTAATCCAATGTGTTTAAGGCAATGCTACAGCAGATCCCTTTGCACTTGTTTGTGTGGTATAATATTATATAAACCTTATCAATATGATTGTTATGCCGTGGAACCGCGTCTACCTTACAAGGTGGACGCGGTCAATTATCATAATTACTAAACTGTATTTTTATAATTATAAAACTCTACGTTCATAATTTTTGAACATCATATTCACAAAAATTGAACTCTCAATCCACAATTATTACAGAAATCTTTCTTTATATTTAATTATCTCTATATTCATCATCATAGAACTCTATGTTCATAATTTTTGAATTCATATTTACAATTACAAACTCTATGTTCATAAATTTTGAACTTTATATTCACAATAATGTCAGTTTTGGAACCGTCTCCAAATCGCAAGGTGAACACGTTCCACAAAAATAAATTGCCTTATCAATATAATAACACAATAAGGAAAAATATATAAAAATTTTCCAAACTCGGAATATATAATCAAATGTGTTTTCGCCATTGCTAAAGAAGGACCCTTTGCGCTCATGGGTGTTCTTATATTATAAAAACATTATCTAAATTGGAACAGAATAAGAAAAAGTAAAATATTTTCTACTATTTGAGTTTAATCGGAACATGTCAACAAATGTGTTTTAAGCAATTGCTAAAGTAGAGGTTCTTGTATTATAATAACATTATCTACTTAAAATATTCACTGCCGGTGTTTGAACCCGGAAACATTTAATCCAATGTGTTTAAGCCAATGCTACAGCGGATCCCTTTGCACTTGTTGTGTGTCTAATATTATATAAAACCTTATCAATATGATTGTTATGCCGTGGAACCGCGTCTACCTTACAAGGTGGACGCGGTCAATTATCATAATTACTAAACTGTATTTTATAATTATAAAACTCTACGTTCATAATTTTTGAACATCATATTCACAAAAAATTGAACTCTCAATCCACAATTATTACAGAAATCTTTCTTATATATTTAATTATCTCTATATTCATCATCATAAAACTCTATGTTCATAATTTTTGAATTTCATATTTTCAATTACAGAACTCTATGTTCATAAATTTTGAACTTTATATTCACAATAATGTCAGTTTTGGAACCGTCTCCAAATCGCAAGGTGAACACGGTTCCACAGAATAAATTGCCTTATCAATATAATAACACAATAAGGAAAAATATATATAAAATTTTCCAAACTCGCGAATATATAATCAAATGTGTTTTCGTCATTGCTAAAGAAGGACCCTTTGCGTTCATGGGTGTTCTTATATTATAAAAACATTATCTAAATTGGAACAGAATAAGAAAAAGTAAAATATTTTCTACTATTTGAGTTTGAAATCGGAACATGTCAACAAATGTGTTTAAGCAATTGCTAAAGAGGTTCTTGTATTATAATAACATTATCTACTTAAAATATTCCACTGCCGGTGTTTGAACCCGCGAACATTTAATCCAATGTGTTTAGGCAATGCTACAGCGGATCCCTTTGCACTTGTTTGTGTGTCTAATATATAAAACCTTATCAATATGATTGTTATGCCGTGGAACCGCGTCTACCTTACAAGGTGACGCGGGTCAATTATCATAATTACTAAACTGTATATTTTTATAATTATAAAACTCTACGTTCATAATTTTGAACATCATATTCACAAAAATTGAACTCTCAATTCACAATTACAGAAAACTTTTTTATATTTACTTATCTCTATGTTCATCATTATAAAACTCTATGTTCATAATTTTATCTCATATTCACAATTACAGAACTCTATGTTCATAAATTTTTGAACTCTATATTCACAATAATGTCAGTTT
>NW_017619016.1:0-8088 GCF_001879475.1 Ipomoea nil
GGGAAGCGAGGACGCGCGGGGAGAGGGGGAAACCGACACAGAACCCCCGCACGGCAGCCGGCCGAGCGAAAGAAAACCGGCCCCGCGGAGCACGGCAAAGAAGGACACCAAGACGCGAAGGAAAGGCGGAGAAACAGGGACCCAGAAAGGACGACAGCAGGGCACCAACAGAAGACAAGCAAGGACGCCAGAACCCGCCACACACGACCCCCGGACCCAAACACGACAACAACGAACGCAAGGCGCCCAGGCACGAAGCGACGGAGCGCGGCGCAACAACAGGCCCCCGCCGCCGCCAGCAAACGACGAACGCAGACGGCGCCCGACAAGGGCAAACAGCGACCACCCACGGGCGCAGGAGAAGAGGACCCCGGGAGCCGGGAGGAAGGGAGCCGGACCCGCGACAAAAGCGGGGGGGAGGGGAAGGCCCAGGAAGAACGGCGCGGAGAGAGAGCCGCGGGGACGGCGGACACGAGGCCGAGCCGGGGGGAGCCACGAGGGGCCCGCGGACCGAACAAGAACCAGGGGGCAACGGGGAAAACCGCAAAACACGACGACCGAGAACGAGGCGACCAACACACGGAAAGCAGCCAGGGACGAAGAGGGCCGCCAGCGGAAACAAGGACAGCCACCGGCAGGGAAGACCACAAGCGAGGCCGCGAACGAGCAGCGCGGCGCACCGAGAGCGAGGCCCCACCGAAGGAACCAAAAGAGAAAGAGGCGGCGCGGGCCGCAACGGCGAAGCCCGAAAAAGCACGAGGGGGAAGCAGACCGCGGACACGCAACGAGGCGGACGCCAGGGCCGCCAAGCGCGAGCGAAGCCAACGACGCCAGCGGGGGGGCAGGAACAGAGACGGAAAAAGGAACACCGGAGGGGGAGCACCACCGGGAAAAAGAACAAGGAACGACACCAACACAAGACCAAGCAACCGGACCAACCAAAGACCGGCCCGAGGGAACAAGGAAGCGAACCCAAGGAGCGGCCCGGGCCCAAAAGGCAACAAAAGCCAGAGAGGGAAAGAGGGCAGGGCAAGCCCGGGCGAGGCGGCAACGGCGGAGAAGAAGGGCACAAGGCCGTGCCAGGGCACGCAACCCCAAAGGCCACGCCCCACCACCACAGGGCAACACGGAGGCACCACCCACCAAGGGAACGACGGCGCGCCCGGAAAAGAGGCGGCAGGAGCCGCCACGCAAGCCGACCGCGGGAACGAGAGCAACCGCGAGGAGGGGAACCGAACCCCAGAAGACGAGGACCACGCAAACCCGCGGAGAAAAGCAAGAAGACGAAGGCGGGCGAGGAGAAACCGGCAAGGCCGGGGAAGCACCGGCAGAGGAAAACGACGGAGGAGCGAAGGACGGCGGAAGGAGGAGAAAGAAAAGAGGAGAGCGAAAGGCGAGCCGGCGGCAGAAGACGAAACCACAAAGGAGAGAACAAGCCCAAGCCCGCCACCACGAGAAGACAAAAGAAGGAAAAAGACAAAGGACCACACCAGCGAAAAGGCGGAGGGACCAATGGGCAAGGGGAACCCGGGACCGCGCACAGACAGCCAAGAATCGGAACCAACGAGGCGAAGGTAGGGGCTGTGAAAACGGCAAAGGGAACAATCCTGCTGGAAAACCCCGCCAAAGCACCAAAACCCACAAAAGCCCCAATCAAAAACCGCCGTTGCGGCGGCGGGCGCGCGCAAGGCCGCGCCCGGCGCCGCCCGCGGTCCGCACGGCAGTGGCCCCAAGCACCGGACCCTACGAACCACCGCCCAGCCCAGCAGCCAAACCACCGCCGACCGCCGCAAGGCCGCCACCCCGCCGCGGACCAGCCCCGCCGGGGACGGCGAAACCAGCGTCCGCCACGCGGGTACGCCCCGGGCAGCCACGGCGACGCCCCAAGCCGCTCGCCGCCCTGCGCCGAGCCGAGCGCCGAAGCCAAAGCGCGGCCGCGCGCCGCCGCTGCCGACGAAGAGAACCACGCCGCCGGGAAACCGCCGGAACACACCGGAGCAGGCCCACGGGAAGAGCGGCGCAACAAAGGCCAGGACCCAAAAAGGCCGAAAAGACCCGCGGAACCCGGACCGGGAATGGAGCAGACGGCCTCCGGCGGCGATACGGAATCGGAGGGAAAGCCCGGAACCCGCACCAAGGTCCGGCGCGGAAGTGTGCGAGAGGCGGGAAGCACCCAGGGGCGGGGGGAGACAGACCGCACTCAGTCAAGCCGGGGAGATACGGACCCCGAAGGGGGGGAAAGAAGGCGATCACAGGAGGGTGCCACAACGGGCGCGAGAAACGAGAAAGCAACACGAAGGGCCGCGGAAGGAAAGCGTGTCGCGCGTAAGGCGCGGGGCAAAGCGCTCGAAATGGGACCACACGGCCGGTCAAAGGACCCGGCACCGAAAGGGGGAAGGGAGACCCAAAATACGGCGCGGACAAAGAAATGACGCGAGGACCGACGCCGCGTGAAGAGAAGGGGGCACGCGGGCACGCGACCAAAAGAGGAAGGTGGCGACACGCCGGAGCCAAAATGAGAGGGGGAGGAGTGATGAATGGACAGCCTGCTGGCCCACTAAGAAGAAGAGCCAAAGACGGGTGGGATGAGGGAGAGGTGCAGGGTGCCGCCGTGGGAACACAAAGCAAGGGCAACTACCGGCCGCAGGCCGAACACCCAGGGAAGGGGGAAGATAAGCACCGAGGAAGCGGCCCGACGGAAGGCAGCCGAAAGGTGAGCAGGTCGAGAAAAATGGCGGGGGAGCGAAGCCACACGGTGAGGGCAAGACGGCAAACGCGCAGGGGCGGGAACGCCCAGAACTCCGCCGCAAGGAGAGCGACGACTATCCGAAGTGGGGACTAAGACAGACACCCGCGAATGAAAGGTGCCGAAAACCCGAAGAGGAGCGAGAGAATGGGGCGACGGCGACAGCGCCAAACAAAGGCTGAAACGAGCAAGGCCAAAGAGGGGGACAAAACCGCCCGGCGAGAGGAGGGGGGAGCGAAATGAGGAGAGCGAGCCGACCCCCGGCAGGCCCCGAAGCGGGTGGAAACCAAAACGGGCCAACCCGAAGACCGGGCAGGACGACACCCGGCACAACGCACGTCGCCAAACTCAAAAGGCCAGGGAAGAAGGGGGCGCAGCGCGAAAGCCACCACGACACGCGCAGATAGAGCTTGAGGGGCGGCAGCAAGCAGAGGCCACCGTTGGGCACGTCGCAGGCAGCAGCGCCGGCAGCATAAGGAAACCAAGCGGAGTACCCAAACGGCCTATGCGCCACGACACCAGCCAAAAGGCCAGGCGTACCCCAGCAGGGACAAAAACGGGGGGCGCCGCCATGCCGAACAGGAGGCCCAAAGACGAAGGCGAGGGGGAGAAGAAGGGAGGAGCACACGAGGGCGGTCCGCCCGCGGGAAAACGACACGCCCCTGGGCAATGGCGGGGGGGGGTGTGAGGGAGAGCCCGGGAATATACCCCGGGCGCGGCACGCACCCCCCCGCACCCGCCCACACCTGAAGCATCTGAACAAGGGCCAAAGAACAGAACGTTAAATCTACACGAAGGTCAAGGAAGATATAAAGGCCGCACAGAAGTGCCGGGGCCCGCACCGCGAAACCCACCACCGAGTGCGAAAAGGTAAGAGAGGGAAAGCCAGCCGAGGGTATGGTGCTGGCCCAAGGAGGACGCGGATAGAGGAGACGATGGAGGCCGAGATAGGGAACGTAGAACCCCACCACAGACAGCTCTCACACACAAGGAGCGTGCCAAGAAGGCCCCGTAGTTCGAGAAGCAAAAAGTAAGAAAGCCGGAGAGAAAAGACCCGGCACTAGCCAAGGAAAAGCAATGAAGGCGAAGGCAGACAACCCGGGAACCAGGGCGAACAAAACCGAGGGGCTGAGGGAGGAGCGCCTATGCGGTAGGCAGGCCCGAGAGCCGTGTGGCGGCGAATGAAGGTGGAGGAGAGGGCAGGGGGGAGCTGGTAGAAGGGGGTGAGAGGGTTGGAGTCGGAGGAGCGGGAGGATGAAAAGGTGGCTGGATGGAGGTGGTAGGGGGAGGAGGCGGCATGCGGGAGAATGAGGTGGGATGCGGGAGGAAGGGGAGGGGGTCGGGAGAGGAAGGAGGGAAGGAGTGTCGGGAGGAGTGAAAGAGGGGGAGAGCCGTATGGATGGAACGTGGAACGGGGGGGGGGATGCGTGGAGAGGGGGGCGGGAATGCGCATGGTGGGCGGTAAGCGGGAGGTAGCGAAGCGCAGGAGGAGGACGGGCCGGACGGGGCTGCGGGTGTGAGCCGGTGAAGGGGCGACGGGGGTCACGAGGCGGGGAAAAGGGGCTGAGCAGTGGGTCGGGTCACCCAAGGGGCCGGGTGGGGCGGTGTAAAGTGGCGATAAAAGGAGGCTAAAGGGGGGGGGAGCGGGGGGAATGGGGACCGCACCGCCCGCCGGCCACGAAGCGGACGTCAGCCAGGCAGCGGCGCAGGCGATTGCGGGCAGCTACGGACGGCCCGCCGACGGGCACCGCGGCCCGGAAGGGCGCGGCGCACGTGCGGAGCCAGACCGATCGGCCGGCCGGGCGGCTACACGCGGGCCCCCCCCGGCCCCCACGTCGCCGGCAAACCGCGCCGGGGGACGCGGCCACCCACCGGCGGCCGCAGGGCAAGTGGTCCACGTGGGTCGGCGGCTGGCCCCGGTGGAGTGTGGCCCCCGACCCGCGGGGGCCCAACGGACGCCGGGTGAGCTGGCCGAAGTCGTAGGGTGGAGGGGCGAAGGACGGGCTGGAGGTAGACAGGAGGGGGAGAGAGAGCGTCTGCAGGGGAATGGTTAGCCGGGTGGCGAGGGGAAAGAAAGAGGAACCCACGGAGGGGAGTGCGGGGGGGAGGACACGCAGAGGGGAGGAGACGGGGGCGCCCCGGCCCCCAGGGGTGAAGGTGGGCGGGACGGACTGGGTATGGGGGTACGTGCGCAGGCAGACCGCCAAGGTCGAGGGTGGCGCAGCCAAAGGAGTGAGCCGAAGGAGGCCGTTTGGTGCAGAAGCGTGCGCTGACGGGCAGAGGGGAGCACGCGCGGCGCGGCGTGGCCACGTGGGGGGGCGAGCAAACGTGGTACAGGGAGCCGGCGGTGCAGAAGGCCGTGGCTGGCGCGGTTGAGAGGGACGTACGCGGGGCGCGGCGGGCCAGGGGGGGGCGGCGCGGCCAAGATGAGGAGGAGCGGCGGTGCAGCGGGCGGTGTGCGAGGGACCCCTGGCGCGGGGGCGAGACGTGGCGGGGGCTGCCGGGGCGGTGGCAGATGGGTGAGGCGCGGACCGGGAGGGCGGCGAGGGGGCGGGGGCACCAGCAATAGGGGGCGTAGGGGGGAGGAGGGAGCGGCGCCGGCAGGTGGCGCGGGGGTGGGGAAGGAGCCGCGACCAGAGAGACAGGCGAGGAAAGCCGTATAGGCGGGGTCATGAGGAGGGGGTGGGTGTGATCGCGACTCGGGTCGAAGGCCAGGGCCCGAGACGAGGTGTCGGGGAAGGGGCGGGCGGTATGACGGCGGACGAGGGGAATGTGAGTGGATGGGACGCCGGGAGCCAGAGCCAGGAAGAGCTGCGGGTGGCGAAAGGGGGTGCCGGGGAGCGAGGGTAGATATGCGAGAGGTACGGTAGGGCAACGCGGCGAGTGGGTGTGACCAGCAAAGGCGCGTCGCCGTGAACAAAGAGATGTGGGCGGGCAGCACACCAGGAGTGAGACACTGGTGACGCGCGCGAGAGAGGGGAGCAAGTAGAGGAGGAGAGGGGTACCGGGCGGCCGGCGGCTATGGGTGGAGGGAGTGGATACTAGTGGGAGGCATGCGAGAAG
Source organism: Ipomoea nil (assembly GCF_001879475.1). Lineage (NCBI taxonomy): Eukaryota > Viridiplantae > Streptophyta > Magnoliopsida > Solanales > Convolvulaceae > Ipomoea > Ipomoea nil. Next base: position 5,810 of record NW_017619016.1, read on the forward strand.
GAAGCAGGTGCACCTGGAGAGTCGCGAGCCGCAGGGTGGGCATAGCACCCGGACGCGGTAGGGAGTGGTGGGGGAGGGAGAGCGTTGACGTGATGAGAGAAGAGCCCGGCAAAAGGGAAAAAGGGCGGCGGGGGGTACAACCAACAAGGGGGAGGGAAGCGGGTCGGATGTGGGAGGAGGGGGAGGGAAGCACGCGAGAAGAGGGTTGCCAAGGAAAGCAACCGGAGGCGCCGGGCGGAGGTGAGCGGCTGAGCTGGGAATGCCATGCCCGAAAACTGGAGCGAGCGGGCCAGAGGGGGGCGGGGATCGAAGAATGCGGGGAGGAGCAGACCAAGAGGAGAAGGAGGAGGCCCGGAAGACCGCAAGGCGGTAGAAGGGAGGCGACAGGGAGGAAAGGGAGAAGGAAAGAAGCGCGCACAAAGAGGGAGAGGACGGCGGCCCGTGGCGTGCTGGCGCAGAAGCGGGGGCCGAGGCCGGGGCGGTGAGGAAGGGCCAGGGGCGAAGTGCAAGAAGAGGCAGAAGAGAGCAGAAGTAAGCAGGTGCTAAGCCACAGAGCAAAGACGAAGAGGGAGGCGAAGATGGCGGAGGAGGTCGGATAGCGAAGGAGGGCGAGGGTTGGGGCGGGAGCCCGGGTCGCCGGGTGCCTGGTGTGTGGTGCCGGCGTAAGCCGGTGGGGAGCCTCGGGGAGTAGCGGGGGGTGGGCGGGGGGCGCGGGCTGGGGTTGGTGCGGGGGGGAGCGAGCTGTGAGATGGGGGGGGGGGAGGGAGGAAGGGGAGGGAGTGGGGGGGGCGAGAAGGTGGGGGGGTGGGGAGGCGTAGCAGTGGTGGATGACTCATATCGAGCGGTGGGGGAACCGCGTGCCAGCCGTGTGAAGTGAAAGGGCCTGCTGCGGGCGGGGGAAGCCGGGGAGGCGTGTGGGCGGCGGGGAAGACAAAAGGGAGGCTGAACGGCGGGGCACATAGGCGCGGCGGGCCGGGCACCGCGTGGGCGGGTAGTCGGCGCGACCAAGCGGTCGGGAGCGAAGCTGTCGGGTGAAGGGGCAGAGGAGGGGACACCCCCAAAAAAGCACAGGCAGCAGGGAGGAAGGGAGGAAGATAAGCCGAGTTGAGGGGAGGGGGATAGTGTCCGAAAAGCGGAAGGTGGGAAAGACTCAATGGACGGAGATTGAACTGTATGGTCAACTCGGAACAGGGTGGGTTGACCCGGAGCGTGGGAGGGGAGGGCCCGGGGGCGGACACGTGTGGAGGGGGTAGTAGGGTGAGGCGTGTGGCGTGGTCACCAAGAGTGGAGCGAGGGTAACCGAACCAAGAAGACCGTCGGCATGGTCAGGCCCAACAAGGACTGGAGAAAGAAGGGGACCGGGTCGCGAGAAGAAGGTGAAGCGGAGGCGCCACCCAAGCGGGAGACCCTGGGCAAGAGGCCAGAGGGGCGGCCAAGAGGAACCGTGGCACCTGGGGGGAAGGGGGGAAGAAATCGAGGGCAGGGGGGGTGGGGGGGGGGCTGTGGGGGCGTGTGGGAAAAAGGGGGGGGAAGGAGGTGGTGTGAAGCGGGAAGGGGGGGGAAAGGAAAGCCGATCTGAGGCGCGAGGTGGGGGAGCGGGGGGGGGGGAAGGTGAATAGTCGGTGGGGGCGACAAGAGGGAACCATGACCGCGACAAAACCGAGGGGTGCGGACCGTAGATGTGGAGGGCGGGGAGGCGACAGAGGGGGGGCGAGAATGGGTGGAGGGAGGAGGGGGCGGGGGCAGAGGGCAGACTGGAGAGCGGGGGTGGAGGGGGCGGAGGCCAAGGGCTGTGGCAGGCGGGCAGGGGGCAAGGCGGGGGGGGGGGAGGGAGATGGCGTGAAGGGGGGACGGAGGGTGGGGGGGAGAAGAAGCCCCGAAAGGAGGGGGGGAATCAGGAATGGGTGGGGCGGGTCATCACCGCGGCCCGACCCGCAGGGACTAGGGCCGGGGGGAAGGGGGTGCCGCTGGGCCGGGGACACTGGGGGGGCGCCGACCCGGGAGGGCACACGCGGGGGGGAACACGAGGGGGAGGGGCGGGGGGGAGGCCCCGGGAGGGGGGGACGCGGGAGGGGGGCGGGGACGGCCCGGGGGCGGCGGGGAAACGATGGGCGGCGGCTGGAGGGGTCGGGGGCCCGAGAGTGACGGGAGCGAGTCCAGGTGGGAGGGGGGCCGAGGGCGAGGGGCATAGGCGGGGGCGGCCAAGGGGGGGGGGGGGTGCCGCGAACGAGGGGAGGGGCCTGGGGGGAAGGCAGGCGAGGGGAGGGGCGGAGGCGGGA
>NW_017619017.1:0-2500 GCF_001879475.1 Ipomoea nil
TTATATACCTGACCGGTCTCTACCAGCCTGGTTAACAGTTGGGATGGTTCTCAACCCATTCAACTGCCCGTATAGTGGATCTTAGTCCTATATATATTTATATACCTGACCGGTCTCTACCAGCCTGGTTAACAGCCGGTATGGTTCTCAGCCCACCCGACTGCCGTATAGCCCGATTGATCTCAACCAAGTCGAGGTAACATGCACACATAACACACAGCAAGCACATGCAACCCACATTAACACATTGGGAAGGGGGAGAAAACGTATAACAAAACCTATGCGTGATCCTTCACATACTAAGAATATTCCTAAGGGGTTCATACTTCTTTCACCTAGGTCAACGGGATACCAATTTAACTAGCATGCAATATATAAGACTCATATGACCTACGAACGGTACCCGAAAATCAAACTAGACATAGGCACGATAGACGGAGTCCGTTGGACACCACGGGGTCGGGGAACATCAAACGGGGAAGCCGAAATCCCAAATTGGGGTCCAAACCAGCGGGTAGCCGGTGGGTGAGGGATCACCCCCGGCTGTAGCAACTTCGGCAGCGAGTGCCCGGCGGGCAGCTGCCGCCCGCCGGCTGCCCGCTGCCCGCGTTGCCCAAGAAGGCCGCGGGTAGGTGGCGGGTCCCCTACCCCCCCACTGAATCTTTCATCACAAAAACGCCCCGGGAACCTTTGTGGAACCCGAAACCATGCTTAAACACTTTCAAACGCAATTGACAACACACGTAGACAATTAACGGATCAAAGATCGAGAAACATATGGCACATAACCTATCATGCTTTTCTAAACATAATAAACACCCAATCATGCGAATTCCCACCCAATATACCAAGAAATATTCCATACGATACAACCTAGGGTTCTAATCACTCTTAAATCAACAAGGGCACAATTCATCTTCTAATATCAAGATTCGGTAAGAATATCACATAAACATCAAGAACATCCTACAATCACCAAGAACAACATATAATCATCAAGAACGTCATATAATCATCAAGACACCATAATTATCAAGAACCTTCCATCATCAAGATCACCCATGGAATCACCCCGCAATCATCAATAATAATATCACAAATCATCAATACACAATAATATGGGAAAATCCTAAGAGGGGGATCATAGCTATGAAAATAGGTTTTGTTGAGACATGGGTTACCTCTTAGCCTTAATTAATTTCCTTGGCTATGAAGGGTCTTTCTTTAAGATTTCTCCTTTCTTGATTTCTACTACGGGAGTTCTTGGAACTTTCTTGTGTGGTGAGGGATTATTTGTGGTGTGTGTTCTAGGTGCCTTCTATGTCCCTATTTATATAATTAAGAGTCCTAATTATGGTCTAAGTGGCATGGGTTTACTAATTCTATTCCTTATAGAACTAAGGGGTTGGCTTTAGGGATAAGGGCCCATGGACCATGGTGGACCATATTAATTAATTAAAGAAAATCCTAACCATAATCTGAATAGTAAAGGTATACTTTCTTTATTCCTAATAGGCTTATGACTCTAGTTTAGGCAAGGGTCCATGATCCGTGGTGGACCACGTTTAATTAATTAAGGATTTCTAACCCAATTAAATCCAAATTATTAATAATTAATTCCCATTACCACACCCACTCCCCCCCCTTACAAGAAGTTTCGTCCCCGAAGCTTAGAAATCATTTTGGGGTGAAAGCCCGAATTAGTATAGTAGTTCATAAGAAAAGTATATATGGAAATATATACACATACACATATAAATTCACTGGGTTTGAGCCTAACTAAAATGCATCAAATAACAAGGTCATGAATATGCAACATACAATATGTAAGTTTTACGGGTGACTAATACATAACATAGGAGTCTTACACATGGCATGTTCTTTAATTAATTATTTTATAATGATTTAACATATAGGATCGCAAGTTGGGCTGATCATGTAATTATTTATGTACCTAAATGAGAGGAAAATATTATGCGGTGCAGATTCGGATAGTCACATAATTATTATAAAGTATATATGCACATATATCAACACAGGCGAACCTCATTTACGAATGGATGCAGGTGTTTAATTATGTAGTGTAGCATGTTGTGATCCTAGATGCCATATATGTCGGACCTATGCCTAATCTTTGTGCTTTAGCAGTTATACCAAATATTCACAGTTACGAAATAACAAGCCTAACATGTATGATAATTAGCTATTTATGTTATATGCGAAACATGCAAGTTGGCATGCCTATATGTGTTCAATCGTAATTATGCTAAATATGCAATTTCTTAAGTCTATAGGCATAGAGTGTGAAGCATGTGGGTCTATTTCAAGTCTTAAATAATCGCTAGTCCCATGGAATCACAAAGCACATATATGTATTATTCCACATGTTAGTCTAGTGCATGATTTAACAATTAAATTTATGTGCTTAATATCATTGCATAACCAAACTTTTGTCATATAAATTCAGGAGGGTCGTAAATCATATAACAATATTATTCAA
>NW_017619017.1:5000-12500 GCF_001879475.1 Ipomoea nil
ACAATGTATCCGAGGGTTTAGATTTCTAGAAATAGGATCAGTCCCTATAGTTTCTATGTGACATATAAACAAATCAATTAGGAAGATAATTCGATTTTCATGTTCAAGCATTAGATTGTTATTTATACGTTTAAACACATAGGAAGTATCAAGGGAGACACACAAAGGCACAATGGGTCAATAAAAATGAGAAGTCAAGAAAACATACCGGACCAGTGGGCGCGAGGTGGGCGGTCGACCGCTGTCAAGTCCCCACTGGAATGTGGCAGTGGCACATGGTGGGTGGTCGACCTCCTGCCAAGGCCCCACTGGAACGTGACTGTGAAGGAGGAATCACTTCGGAAAAAGCCCCGAGAATGCACAATTATAAGTTTCAAGGAATTCCATACTTATGTGAACAACGAAAGGGGTATGGAAAACTCAAGGGATCACTTTATTATAATACTAATGAGGAATATGGGAGACTTCAACTAGATATCATAAGGATCCTACGCCTCATTCTTCCCCTTCTTAATTAAAGCTATGTTCCCCAGAATTTCCCTCCGTGCAACTCATGTAAGTACTTATCGGGTTATTAGTGAGTTAACTATATTGGTCGATTATGATTAGGACAAGTGAGCTCTTATAGGCCGAATAAAATTACTAAAAAAATACTTTATCAAGTAATAGATATTCAAATAACGCATGTTTGATCAAATAGTTAAGCAATAGTATGCAGTTCCTAACTTGGTCTAAAAATCAATTAGGAACATATGCTTATGCAAATGAACAAGTATGGTAATCAAAGAGTGATAAGCAACAAAGTAGGTAAAAGCATGCAAGGACATCACAAATTTCTAGGGTAAGTATGTGGAATGAAGAGTTAATGTGTTGTACCCTTACCTTGATGTGATAAGCGAAGGGGGAAATTCTTTAAATTAGTGAGGGATAAAGTGAGGGGAGTTTATGTGATGATAGGTAGGCTCACAATCTCACTGCGCGTCCTAAGATTCCTAAATCCTATGTTTCTAAATACCTAGAGTTCAAGCCTAATGTCCTAAAGTCTGGTCTTACGAGTCTTATCCTAGGGTCAAACTTAGGCTCTGATACCAACTGTAACACCCCGAAATTTTGAAACTTTTAAGACTTATAAAATAAAGGTAAATTCTCATTAAATCCCAAAACATAATATAATAGAGTACGGGGTGCTATGCCACACCTGAGCTAGAGAACTCAGGTGCACAGGCTAACTAACTAATATCCTCAATAATGTAAATACATGAGCATGGCACGCAGGCCGAAAGAGAAACTATCTACTCTACGCTCCAAATCTCTAGCGCGCTCTAGTGTCTACTTCTCTGTGCCTGAAAGCCAAATATATCTGTTCAGCGAGAGATGCTGGTAACCCACTCCAACGCGTTGAAATACAATATAGGTATATATATAGATATAGATATAGGAAAACCATTTTGAAGCAAGAAGATATATGCTTAGGAGACTCTAGCTTTAAAACCGGGAATAGACTCAGCAAATAGGGACAAACACATTAATCAATGATAAACGGTTAAGTAGAGATAACATGATAAGGAATACGCATCTAAGGTCACAGATCACTTTTCAATTCAAACACATCATCATTCAGTCATCATTTATATCACATAACCATCGATGGCGCCACGTGACCAATCGCATGCCCCGAACATGAGGGTTAATGCCTATAGCATTAACACGGCCCCGCAGCACCCTACCTCAGTACCGCAGTACGAGGGGAGTTGATCACAACCAACCCTTGGAGAACCGCTGACGAACTCAACGTCGGACCACGATCTGACACACCGCTGACGCGCCTTGTCGGTGGACCGTGATCCCCTTTACAAGGGGGGACTTACGACCCTACACACTGTTGGTGCGCACAATCGGCGGGCCGTAGCGGATCAAGCCCGACACACCGCAGAGCTAAACTCAATCGGTGGGCAAAGATCCTCGGAGACTACGGTCCTGCATACCGATGTCCCACCACTCGGTGGATCGCAGCCAGTCGTAGCCCTACACACCGCCTGATTACTCAGGTCGGTGGACTACAACCTTCCTCGGCTTGTTGGCCCCATACCGCCTGGCGCATCCCGGTCGGTGGTCATATCACCGAGGCCCATGTGGACCTTCAGTCCTATACATCATCTTTATATACCTGACCGGTCTCTACCAGCCTGGTTAACAGTTGGGATGGTTCTCAACCCATTCAACTGCCCGTATAGTGGATCTTAGTCCTATATAATATTTATATACCTGACCGGTCTCTACCAGCCTGGTTAACAGCCGGTATGGTTCTCAGCCCACCCGACTGCCCGTATAGCCCGATTGATCTCAACCAAGTCGAGGTAACATGCACACATAACACACAGCAAGCACATGCAACCCACATTAACACATTGGGAAGGGGGAGAAAACGTATAACAAAACCTATGCGTGATCCTTCACATACTAAGAATATTCCTAAGGGGTTCATACTTCTTTCACCTAGGTCAACGGGATACCAATTCAACTAGCATGCAATATATAAGACTCATATGACCTACGAACGGTACCCGAAAATCAAACTAGACATAGGCACGATAGACGGAGTCCGTTGGGACACCACGGGGGTCGGGGGAACATCAAACGGGGAAGCCGAAATCCCAAATTGGGGTCCAAACCAGCGGGTAGCAACTTCGGGCAGCGGGTGCCCGGCGGGCAGCTGCCCGCCCGCCGGCTACCCGCTGCCCGCGTTGCCCAAGAAGGCCGCGGGTAGGTGGCGAGTCCCCTACCCCCCACTGACTCTTTCATCACAAAAACGCCCCGGGAACCTTTGTGGAACCCGAAACCATGCTTAAACAATTTCAAACGCAATTGACAACACACGTAGACAATTAACGGATCAAAGATCGAGAAACATATGGCACATAACCTATCATGCTTTTCTAAACATAATAAACACCCAATCATGCGAATTCCCACCCAATATACCAAGAAATATTCCATACGATACAACCTAGGGTTCTAATCACTTTTAAATCAACAAGGGCACAATTCATCTTCTAATATCAAGATTCGGTAAGAATATCACATAAACATCAAGAACATCCTACAATCACCAAGAACATCATATAATCATCAAGAACGTCATATAATCATCAAGAACACCATAATTATCAAGAACCTTCCATCATCAAGATCACCCATGGAATCACCCCGCCAATCATCAATAATAATATCACAAATCATCAATACACAATAATATGGGGAAATCCTAAGAGGGGATCATAGCTATGAAAATAGGTTTTGTTGAGACATGGGTTACCTCTTAGCCTTAATTAATTTCCTTGGCTATGAAGGGTCTTTCTTTAAGATTTCTCCTTTCTTGATTTCTACTACGGGAGTTCTTGGAACTTTCTTGTGTGGTGAGGGATTATTTGTGGTGTGTGTTCTAGGTGCCTTCTATGTCCCTATTTATATAATTAAGAGTCCTAATTATGGTCTAAGTGGCATGGGTTTACTAATTCTATTCCTTATAGAACTAAGGGTTGGCTTTAGGGATAAGGGCCCATGGACCATGGTGGACCATATTAATTAATTAAAGAGAATCCTAACCATAATCTGAATAGTAAAGGTATACTTTCTTTATTCCTAATAGGCTTATGACTCTAGTTTAGGCAAGGGTCCATGATCCGTGGTGGACCACGTTTAATTAATTAAAGGGATTTCTAATCAAATTAAATCCTTTTTAATTATTATTAATGGAATTAATTAAATAATTAATTCGGGATTAAGGGCCGTAACACGGGGTGTTACAGTTGTACATTGAGCTTTGTAAGGAGTTCCCTTGTTCCTTACACTTCCTTATGTTAGTAAAGGGTATTCTTGACCTTTCACTTGTTGTTGGTAATGTAACCTAACCTAGTAGACCAACTTCATTCTCTCCTTACGCTTTTCTAAAAATCTAGCTCCACCCTCTCTCTAAAAGGTGAGTAGCTTTTCTTCCAAGCCAAGTTGGAACCTTGCCAAAACTTCAAGAGTTGCTTCCAAGATTCAACCTTTTCTTATATTTGGGCATCTAGGAGGGTAAGATCTAAGTTCATCTTGTGTTTTTGGTTTTATCTAAGGTGTCTTTTCTTAAAGATAGGATCTTTATGATCTTTTGGTATGTTCTTGAAGTGGGTTTGGAAGGTGAGCCTAGTGAGGAGCTTGTTGAGGTGTAAAGTGAAGTCTTTAGTCTACAAGAGGTAACCCATGCTCTACAAAACCTATTTTTCTTACCTATATGTGATTTCTTGGATTCTACGTGTGTTTTTGCTTTGAAATGTGAGTGTTTATGCATTATCTTGTGAAAATGCATATCTAGAGCTTGTGTTTAGGGTTCTTGTGTGCCATTGCTTGGCATTTCCTTTGATTCAAGTCATTTTGTTGTATTTGGTGAGATTTGGCATGTTTTGGACTTGAATTTAAATTTGGAGATGAAAATCCGCGAAGTGTGTACTGTGGTACAGGGATGTACCCGGGGGCGGAACGGCGGGTAGGCGTCTAACCCGCCGCCCACCAGCGGGGTACATTGGCCGGGAAACCTGTTCCCGCAGGCGAAACCGCGGGTAGAGGCCTACCCGTGGGCCCACCCGCGGGTACATATGTTGGTTGTGCGGGGATTTGTTCCCCGTGATTCTTTTGACTCGGTATTTGGTCTTTTGACTTCCTGATGTTCTTTTGTGGAACTATTTGAGTGTCTTCTTGATGTTTCATATGTCTAGAACTATATGGTAGGAATCCATGTAGGTTTTGGTATCGTGAATCGTGCTAAGTGTTCAACATTGTGTTTCGTTGAACCGTGATGAGTCTTGTGTGTTCTTCGGAACTACGTTTGGTTTACCCGTTTGATAAGCATGCTACTTCGGTGTTTAAATGCTAGCGTGTGTGTTGTTTGTACCTTCCGATTGGTTGATGATAACTTGTGTTATTCATCGTTGTTGTGTTGGGCTGTGACCCATTCCTTGATTGAGTATGGTTTCATATCTTCGTTGTGATCCGTTGATTGATTCCTGTTGAGGTGTGATGTGTGCGTGGCTTTACCTGAATTGCACAATTAGTGGTATGGGACACTAGTCACCAAGGTATTGCAGCGGTCCTCCTGGTGGCCGTGACGTGATTATGGAGTTGTGACCTTTGTGTAAGATTCACGTGATTCTTGGGTGGCATGTCTTGCCGTGTGTGTGTACGGTACCCTCGTGTACTATGAAATTGGTGGTCTCGTTGGTGGTCGTTGGTGGGGGATGACGGTCCCAGGAGGGAAAAGGTTGGACTTGGTTGTACAGGGGTCCTGGAGGTAATGGTTGGAAGAAGATACAAGGTTGGGGGTAGCCATAAGGTTGGAACCGGGCATAAAGAAGGCATATCAACTCGTGATGGGTGATGTCACGAGGGCTTGTGTAGCCGTTGTTGTGAGTTCTCTTCTTGTGACGTGTGTAGTCATAAAGGCATGTGTTGCCTAGGCATGTGTTGCCATCAGTCTTGTCTTTATTCTTGTGTTGTGGTATCCTTTGTTGTTTTGGGATGTGTTCCCGTATCCTTGTTGAGAGTGTTGAGTCTTGTGTTGACTATTGCTCTTGGTTTTGTACTTATATACTTATGTATTCCGTTTCGAAAATGGCTTTACAATTTATATCTTACTTATGTATGTTATTTCACATGTATTCGCTGACCGGGCGTCGTCCCATGTTTTATTGTGTTCTTTCAGGTGATGTCTAGGCGAGTGCGCAGTCTAGTGCCTGTTAGCGTAGCTTCTCCCGCTTGTTTTATGGCCTGTGTGCCGATTTAGTTGTAGACTTTTGAGACTATGGATTAGTTGTAAACAATGCAGATATTGCCGTAGCGTTCATCCTTGTTGGTGAACGTGGCATAACACCCCGTCCCGTGACTTGGATTTATGTTTATCTAAGTTATCTTTTAATCTTCCGCTGTGTTTGTTGTTTAGCTCAGTTATCTGCATGTTTAAGGCTTTTAAATAGCTTGTTTTTAGGGGCTGTTACAGCCTCTTCCACGGGGCCCTGATCTTCTCCACCTCCTCCTTCGTTAATCTGATTGTAGGACACAGGGGATCATTTTCTTCCTCCGCTACGGTGTCTTCATGATCGTCTGCCTGATCTGATAGGCATCGTTAAGACTCCGGACTGGTCACGATCCTTCCAGCCACGCTTCCGCGTATGTGCGTCTCGGGGCCACTGGTTCCTGTATCGATTCAGGCACCACCGACGGCACCTCAGAGATCCCGGCAGCGTGATCCGTCAGCGACACCATCTCACCGTCCTCTACTATCGCGTCCATCGGTGTCTCATGGACTATCTCCACCTCCGTCATCCCGGCGTCTGGGCTCACGATCGTTACGATCTCCTCAGGTGCCACCACATTCCGCTTAGACTTCTTCGTGCTTCGTTCCAGTAAGTCGTGATCCTCCGTCGAACGCTGTGTCGAGAGCTTTTCTTCCATCCTGTTTGACATCAAACGAAGACCAAGTGTGATCAAATATATAAATATAGTTAATTTGACTAAATGTATTTTTGGTATTTAATAACTTTAACTATTCTTAATGAGTAAGGAAAGACGTATTGGGAATAGTTATTTCGATTGCAAAGGTATTAAATGATTCTATGGAATTTTATGTCATGGTTTTAGAAATTAACCAAACAGTGAAATAGACCTTTTTCATGAAGTGCTATTTCATATCATGTTCATTTCGTGAACCAAACACCACATAAAAACTCATAAAATCACGGCTGGAAATCAAGAAATTTTCGATCACCTAAAAGTAATCTTAAATTAAATCGGAAGCTCTTGTTCTAACCACTTTTGGCATCCGAAAAAACTTTTGTTGCTATTTCTGACCACTGACAAGGTGGTCGGAAATAGCATCCAATTTTGTAAAGTGGTCGAAACAATCGATTACTAGATAGATTGATGAAAATTCCCAATTCAATTTAAAAAATTTAAACTGCCAAATTTTTTGTCGACCAACTTTACATTGTGGTAAGTATTTCCGACCACTAAGTTAAGGTGGTCGAAAATTCTGACCTATTTCCCTTTGACAAAAATTCAAAAAAATGCTACCTTTTTTACCATTTTTTTAGGTGGTCAGAAAAGTGGTTGGAAAATCAAAGATTTCCAGCCGTGAATATTGTATTATATTTTGATTTATTCTCCGTACTCTATTTTCAAATTGAAAAAATATATATATAAATAAACACATTTTTTATGTTCCTTTGTCCAATTTGTTATTTCTTCACAAAATGAAAATAAAAAGTTTTTCCAAGTTAATAAAATTGAGAACATCTAAACATGGATTGAGATTGTGCAATTAGTGGGCCATGAGGGGAGCGTAATGAAGTCAATACATGCAAAAGAAAGAACCGTTGGATATTGCACCAAGAATGATGTAAAGGACTAGAGAAAGCATTGAGCTCCCTAAAGTGGTGAAAAATAAAAGCTCTTTTCCACCTCCCA
>NW_017619017.1:15000-30000 GCF_001879475.1 Ipomoea nil
TTGGAAAATATTCGCAACGTCAACGTGCAGGCTGGAAACCCTTTTTAAAAACAAAGACAAGATGGGTGTATAACTGGAAGAAAGTTTGTGTCTTGTTATAATAACACTACCTTAAAAGCGTATTTGCCTGGTGATGGTGCAGTCAAAGTAAACCGGTATGCTTTTGACAGGCAATACAGGATAAACTACGATGAGCCTACACCAGCTTAGACGTTGGGTGCAAGGGTGGCACGCTGGTTGGGGTGGTGTGGTGGCTGGGTCTCGTAAGGGGGTTGTAGTGGCGGGGATGGCTGGTTTCTTGTTGTGCGAAGCTGGGAAGGGGTTTTGGGGGTAGGGGCTGCTGGCCGGGTTTTTTATTTATTTATTTTTTTTGTGTCTTATTAATTTTGTCCAAATTCCAGTGTTTATTTCCTTTTCGCTAGTGCTTAGTATTTATTTCATTTTTGTTAGTGCTTTTGGTTGCTTGTCTATCTATATCTGTTGTTGTTCTTGGTTCTTTATGCTTGATATAATGTTATTGGTGGTCGGGGGTGTGTGTTCTCTTTGGTGGACATCATTAGTCCATAATCTAAGAGCAAAAATGGAGTTTACTCATAATTCTTTATACTTTTTTTTTTAGCTATAAGTTGTGGTTGGAAATATGTTTGATTCTTTAAACTTGAGTTTTTCAGTATTTAACTATTTAACTATTTGCTCATGCACACGATTTACATGAATGTGCACATATGTTCTTTTTTTACTAAGTTTATTACCTAACAGTTAAGTAGTCAGTTATGTGAATTTAATTTAGTTATTAATAATGGATGAAATTTGTTTGGTTGTCCATGTGCACAGTGTGTGCACATATATTTTTTATAGTCAGTTATGTCAATTAACTAATATTAAATAACATATAACCTTTGGGATATCTTAGTGTACCTGGTTAATGGTTAAGCAAATTTATTTAGTTGCACGTGCACAGAGTTTAACGCATAGGTGCACACATATATTTCTTTACTAAGTGTATAAGCTAGTTAAATGTATATATTCTGTGTTTGCACACGGTTTGGCCCCAAAGTGCACAAATCTATTCTTTTACTAACTGTATATGCTAATGGTAAACTAGCAACTTTTTTTGAGTTGTGCAGGCTAGTACACACAGTAGTGTAGTGTGTGCACACAAGTTTTTATGCACTAAGGGTATAGGTTAGTAGTGAACAAGTCACTTGTGCTAAATTTATGTACTCATTATCCATGGTTGAAATTTAACTATTTGGTCATGCACACAGTTAAGTAGTCAATTATGTGAATTTAACTTAGTTATTATCAATTTGTTTAGCTATCCATGTGCGTAGTTTAACCACAGTTTGTGCAAAAATATTTTTTGTTTTTTTTTTCTAAGCCTACAAGCTAATAGTAAGCTAGGCACTTGTGTGTGCATGATTTCATTTTCTGAGTCTATAAGCTGAGGGTGAATTTAATTTAGTTATTTTATATGGAGTCTTATGTGGGGCAGGGAGTGGCCAGATAGAGGTGTGGCCTTACCAAAGGTAACACTGCTCAACTCAAGAAGTTGATGTTACACTACATGAAGGAAATTGCAACATCATAATTCAATCTACTTAAGCATAGGAATATCATTCGGGCGTATCAGTTCGTGTCATCGATCCTGGAGGTTCCTAGTGGTTTTCGTGTGCTTGGCTTAATGAATATTAGTTCGAAATTTTTGCTATACTTTTGGGGGTTGGTGCGTGGCTGGGTTTGTTGTCTGGCACTTTGTAACTTCCCTTTTAGCAAGTAGGTAACCATTGTTTCATGCCATCTGGTAATACGATCATGTCGCAATCCGTTACTCCGGCTCCGCTATGCTCTTCACCTATAAATCAACAGTGCTATTGCGTTAATATTTAATTATGTGCATTATTTAGCACTGACAACACTGTTACAATTGCTTTCACTAAGAGTAATGAATGTGTAAATGAGCACTTCGTCAACCAGTATTGCACAGTCTGCACCTAGTCGCTAGTGTCTGCATGTGAGACTATAAACGTGTGCACGCTTACAAGTAAACGCCACCCCCGCCCCCACAACATCTATGGTCCAAATTTGCTAATACTGCAAATTTGTATATAGAAGTTTCACCAAAACTTCCGCAGCGAGCACCGCCCCATTCAAATTCGCCATATTTTTTACCCCATAAAAATTTAAAAAAAAAAAAAAAAAAAAACACCCGCATGGAACAGTGTTTGCTAACACTCAAATGACATACAATAATAAATGTCAAATATACGGTGTAATTACCTAGGTTTGCAGCGTCCATGGAGTATGGTGTGGCGTTGTAATTTCGTTGGTTTGCGTCGTGAATGGGGTCTGCACTCGCTTCCATGGTTGCACGGCAGAAACAATTCTCTCTTTGTTAAAAGATTTCGTTTGTCAGGGATGTCTTCAAATCCTACTCGTTTTAAACTTCCTTAATTATTGCATATTATATAAATTGAATTTATTCCATATTTTGTTGGAAAAAATAGCATAAATTGGCATGAAATGGCATTTAAAGTTGCTATGTTGTGGTACAATTATCGGTGGGGTCCACTTCCGATTTGGGTCAGGTCAAAGTGGATTCGGGTTCTACGTAGTGAGACGAAGAGATTGATATATTGTACGCTCAAAACAGATAATGGGTGAATGGGATATTGATTTGGAAAAATGAAGGGAAAAAGCGAAGCTATTTTCCCACATTGGTTTTGGAAGTGGATTTGGCCCACTATTTATACAAGAGCTCTTTTAAAGCTTATTGAATTATCTAGTGAGGTTCTTTCTCGCGGCGCTAGGGAGGTGGGGATGCAAATCAAATCCTGATCGAAAAGGTTTGATTTAAGCCTAAGCTCGTATGTCGTCTGGAAATTATGCCAACTTTCCGATTTATTTTTCCAATGAGCTACTGATCTTGTCTACCATTGCAGTAGACACGAAGTACATACCGCCCCCCGAAGCGGTACACCGTCTACCGGTGTACAGCAGTACACGATGCAGCGGAACATGTCTACAGTTTCTGGAACGGTTCATATCTATTCAGTTGAAAAGACTGTTGAAAGGATTAATTCAGCTGTTGGGGAATTAATTTCAAATTAATTCCAATTTTGAATTCCAGAATTAATCATCATATTCAATGGTCAGTTTTGAAGGATTTGAACATGGGTTTAAATGCCTAAGTAAATGTCATTTACACCATCTTCTCCTATATAAGAAGTAGTTGTAGCAGCAGAATTTTACACAGAACATAGACAATTGTTTTCCAGCTCCAAAATCTCTGCTTCTACTCCTTTCTTAGCCTACTGTGTTCTAAACTTTTGTTAGGAATAAAATGTAAATTTTGATGAGCCGTATGTATTTTTGAAAAATCAAGTAGTCCCCAATTTTATTCTATTTGAGTCAGTTTAAGTCTAAATAGTATGGTGCACCCATATCATGCAACCCACGTACAAGTCTTGAAGATCATAATTTATTTGAAGAAGTTAAACGGGATTATAGCTTAAAACAATTATGATGCGGATAAATCACCAAGAGCCATGTTAAAGGAGTTGGATGATACACATGTAAGTTATGTTAAATGAACTTAAGTTCAAATCTCATGATAAGCATTTTTGTCTTACTTCGGAGACTAGGTACCACCGTATGGGAGACTAAGCAACCGTATTGGAGACTCTAGGTACCACCGTATGGGAGACTAAGCAACCATATTGGAGACTCTAGGTACCACCGTATGGGAGACTAACCCCAAGAAGGAGACTAGCTAGCTTGGGAGACTAATCAACTTGGAAACTAGGCAAGAAGGAGACTAACCAAGTTGCTTGGGAGACTAACCCCAAGAAGGAGGCTAGCTAGCTTGGGAGACTAACCAACTTGGAAACTAGGCAAGAAGGAGACTAACCAAGTTGGAGACTAAGTGAAAAGGAGACTAACCAAGATGAATGCACAAGTCTCACAAGAACCATGCACCTGATGAAGAAACACACCATGTAAGGTGGACCAAGCCAAAAATCGAAACAGAGCATCTCACCATGAACAACTATGAAGTTTTTACAGAAGGTTTCAATATATTACTCTACAAGGATCATGAAGGAGAAAATAAGGGATATATTTTCATCTGAATATCAATCTTTTTACAGTGGAACCGGAGACGCTCGAAGGAGGTTGATTCACGGAGATATTGCTTCATACTCAAGCAAGAATCAGCAGATAAATTATTTGATCAACTTGATATGTCAGAACATTTATGAATGACAAGAAATGTCAAGCTTGCTGCGCCGAACTTATTCAAATCTTGGAGGCTACAAAATTCAAGATACGGCAACGGGCAAAATATTCAAATCATCTGACAAAAGGCGAAAAGACTTCTACCTAATATTTCATATCAAGTTGACAACTTTATTTTGATCAACTACATACGAAGATGGACGATCGAGATCGAAAGTTGATCAACGGGCAAATAGCTTTCATTGGCTATAAATTGCCCAAGCAGACTTGAAGACAAGAACTGGAACAAGAGCTATATACGAAAAACAACGAAGAATATCCAATCAATCATCAAGTGATATATTGAGCTATATACGATAGAATTCAAGTCTGAGTGAGAGAAAAATTTTATCTCTTTGTAATATTCTCTACTGAGTGTAGAAAGAGGCGGAGCAACTAGAGAGAGTGAAAAACCCTGGTTGAGTGTAGCTTTGTGCGTAGCACTCGTTGTAAAGGGCAGAGTAACAAGAGGAGCTTGTGAAAACCCTGTGAGAGCGTAGCTTTGTGCGTTGTTATCGTGGTGTAGGAGTACAGCTTGGTGCGAAGTACTCGGGAAGGCGGAGTAACAAGAGGAGCTTGCGAAAAACCTTGGAGGAGTGTAGCTTTGTGCGAAGCACTCGGAGAAGTGTCGGTGGACACTTATTCACTATTGTATCTGGGTGATCGAAGAATAGTGAATTTCCTCCTTGAAGTGAAAGGAGAAGAGTGGAGTAGGAGAATTACATCATCTCCGAACCACTATAAATCTCTCTCTCTCTCTCTCTCTCTCTACTTACTGCTCATATATTTTGTGCATGCTTATTCTAACTGTGAACTAACCCGATTACGATTTATCGCATATCTTTATCTGTCTGGGTTTAATAGTTCCCACGTTCGCATGCAAGCCAAACTTTACACTCATCATCTTTGAACCATATCAAGTGTTTCTAACGTGTTGCATGTTTAGAATCTCTCCTTGAGCACTACACAATCAAGCATAACACTTTACAGTTATATATTCCGTTGTGCACTCTAAGTTGTTTAACATGCTTATGCTTGTTATTTAGAGTTGAAATTACCAAAGTGTTATTTGCCTTGTGTGTTTTGGAAATAAGTTTGAAAAGTTAGAGAAGTCTATTCACCCCCCCCCCCCCCTCTAGACTTCTCGCCACCCTTTCGGGACCAACAAGTGGTATCAGAGTGGTTGTCTATTTGAGTCAATTTTGACTGCTAGATAGATCTCAAAATCTTCAAGATGAAGAGAGATATGGTTCTCGCTCAAAATCTGCTTTTCTCAATTGACAAATTTGATGACTGGAAAATTCGAATGCAGGTGCACTTATCTCCTCTAAATGACGAAATGTGGGAAGTCATCACAAATGGTCCTATCCAAATCATGGAAGTTAATACTGCCGTTGCACGAGATCCAAATGCTCCACAATATGTTCCAAAGCCAAAAATGGAATGGACAAGTGAAGATAGAAGATGAAATAATTTGGACAACATTGCCAAAGATATTTTGTTCAAGGCCGTAAATGACACCATATTCCCAAAGATTCGAAAGTGCACCACAGCAAAAGAAATATGGGATACACTTATCGGTATCGGTTAAGGCGACGAACAAGAAAAAGACAACAAGCTAACCATCGCCATGAAGAGGTTCGAAGATTTCAAAATGCTACCGAACGAAAGCATCACCGACAAGGAAGCTCGATTGATCAAAATTCTTGGAGAATGTTGTTCAAATAACGTGCGACTGCCATGATCTAGCTAACTTTAATTTGAGTAAAGGTTCATTGATGTTTTGAGATATTTCGCGAATTAAAGTTAGCCTAATGCATCAATGATAAACATGGACCAAGTGGGAGAATGTTAGAATATTTGATTCTAAAGTTATTGTGGTCCATGTATTAAAGTGGTCTGGACAATTAAAATCCCGTTGTGATAGGTAATGGGAATAAAATATGTAACGGATCAAGGGGTTATTACTCCCCTTTCTTTGGCTTTCAATAGGGCTATTTAAGCCTACTTAATATTTGGTTTATGGCCATTATTACCATAATTCCAATAATCAATATTGGAATGTAAGTTATGTAAAGAAGGCAATATAAAAGGGCATAAGCATTTTCCTATCCTATCACTGTGAAAACTAACGTGAAAGACCTGAGGGAAAAGTATTTTGAAAAACACTCTACAAACTTGCATAAAGAAGTTGTGAAGGAGAAAGGGTTGAAAGCTTCATCATTCTCTCATCGAATTAGGTTAGTACTTTAATGTTTCCGATTAAAGTATTGGTTAAATCATTCCATGCCTATTGTTATAGTTTTACATGTGGTATCAAGAGCAAGGTTAGGTATAATGATTTACCAATTTTGTTTTGAAATGTGTGTATATATATACGTTAATTTCAATTTGTGTATATGTATATATGCGTTAATTTTGTATTGTTATTATATATATACATATTATGGTCGTGTGTATATATATATATATATATATATATATATATATATATATATATATATATATATATATATATATAAGTTTTGAATTGATTCAACGGATTAAAGATGATTTTGACAATTAAAGATTAACAGTGTCTGAATTATTTCGTCGTCGGCTAGACGGTCGGTGCCGTCGGTAGCCACCTTTTCTCCAGCCGCAAGGCTGGAGAAAGAAAGCAGCGAAACGCTGCTGCTTCTCCAGTGCAAGGCTGGAAAGTTCCCTTTCGTTTGGCTTTTGGGCCGTGAAGGGCTCTAGCCAAATTGGCTAGAGCCCTAGGCCATTTAAAAAAAAAATTATATTATAATAATAATAATACATTATGGGTGATAGTTTGAGAAGAAAAGATTTGTTGGATTCATGAATTATTATGGTTTGGTGATTCGTGGATTTTTATGGTTCTCAAATTATCATTGTTGTTATTTTGTCTATTGTTGTGAGGAGCTTGTTAGTCCCCAAAGTGGCCTGGCTAAGGAACAATTAGATTAAAATAAATTATTGATTTGGTGATTCACGAATTTTTTATGGTTCTCAAATTATCATTGTTGTTATTTTGTCTATTGTTGTGAGGAGCTTGTTAGTCACCAAAGTGGCCAGGCTAAGGAACAATTAGATTTAAATAAATTAAATTTTTCCTACTTAAATTGTTTTATAGTCTATTAAGGATTCTAAGAGTCACCAAAGTGTGGTACCATGTTATATAATATTTGGACTAAATAAATGTTGTGTATGGCAATAAAATTTTATTTCACTCATTAAGGATGTCTATTTTTTTTTTTAGCTTGTTAATCACCAAAGTGATCTAGCTAGATGGAGATAGATGTTGATTAAAATAGAATTTATTTTGCCCAAATCATTGAGATGCCTTAGATGACAATTACAATAATTATAAACTATATTGCTAGGAGATTGCCCAAAGGTGAATCACTGCAAATAATATATAATACTTAAAGAATATGATTTTAGTGCTTTGTCAAATAGCTTTGTTTATCCAAAGATGACTTGGTTATTTGACTAGTACTTGATTATTATTATTATTGTTTTATGTATTGTTGGTATCTATTAAAGTTAAGTAAAGTCTGAATTGGTTATACGCTTAGCATAAAAGCATTAAAGTGTAAATATGAAATTTCAGCTTTTGCTCAATTCTCGGCTTCTATCTTTAAACATACGCACCTTAAGCTATAAACTTACGCACCTTATGCTATAAACTTACGGACTTTAAGCATTAAACATAAGCACCTTAAGCTTTAAACTTAAGAACCTTAAGCTTCAAACGTATGTACATAAAGCTAGAAATTAATGCACCTTAAGCTTTAAACATATGCATCGTAAGAGTTAAACTGATGCACCTTAAACTAGAATGTGACGCACCTTAAGCTTTAAACATACGTTAAACTATAAACTTACACACCTTAAGCTATTAACTTACGCACCTTAAGTTCTAGACTTAAACACCTTAAACATTAAACTTAGGCACCTAACGCTATAAACTTATGCACCTTAAGCTATAAACTTATGCACCTTAAGCTTTGAACTTATGCACCTTAAGCTTTGAACTTATGCATCTTAAGCTTTAAACTTACGCACCTTAAGTTGTGATATTACGCAAATGACCATAATGCCATCGCATTTTTTTATATTATTTTTCATTCTGGATTTTTTATTTTGGCAAGATCGATCAAAGACTGTTATTAATCCGCACGTTTCACCTGGGAGAAACTTCGCACCTGATCCCTTGTGTGTGTGTGAGTGTGTGTGTGTGTGTGTGTGTGTATATATATATATATATATATATATATATATATATATATATATATATATATATTAGCACTCAAATGCGGCAGTAGCCTTAGGTGCGGCGGTGCGGCTATATCAGCATCGTCCATTCTGCTTAATCTAACGGCAGCGACTAATTTCTGAAGATTTAAAGATTTAAGCGCGTCCTGGTAAGTGGGGGTGTTATGGTAATTGTAGTAGTCATTTATATTAGTCGCTTGTCAGAATACACCAACAGTGTTAACAAAAGACACCAATAGTGTTAGGAAAAAGCACCACAATGAAATACACAAATACACCAAAAAACACACAACACACCCAAAAAATACACCATATAACTCACCACCCCAATGGTGTATTTCAGAACACTGTGTGATGCATTTATTCAAACCTAATGGTGTGTTCTGGTGATGCATATCTAATATGTGCATGTTTTTTTTATGTGCATTTTCTAACACGGATGGTGTATATTTTTATAACTATTAGTGCGCCCGCACTGACCGCATTAAAAGGCGCGGGCACACCTGAACTTGACACCAACATGAATCCTCAAATACACCACAGTAAGGTTAATAATGCACCAATAACGAACATAAAACACACAACGCTATGATTTGATCTATTCTGGTGCCCAATGACGACTTTAACCTTGCTGTTCGCGTAGTGTGAGAACGTGCGCAAAAATATCGAAAAAGCCTTGATGAATGTGATTCGTTGTATTTTTCCAATCTAAAGGCCTACAATTAACCGCACCGCCGCACCTAAGTGCACTGCCACACTTGAACCTTCCTCTATATAGTTAGGTTCAGGTGCGGCGGTGCGGCATCACCAATAGTTAAGCAAATATACACCATCAACATTAGGAAATGCACCACAAAAATACACACAAATTAGGTACGCATCACCAAAAACACACCATTAGGTGTGAGTAAAAGCACCATACAGTGTTCTGAAATACACCATTAGGGTGGTAAGTTATATGGTGTATTTTTTTTGGATGTGGTGTGTATTTTTTTGTGTATTTTTGCATTCCATTGTGGTGTGTTTCCCTTATAGTGTTGATTCTTATCGTTAACACTGTTGGTGTATTCTGGAACTCCGTCGCACAGGAAAGGTCCGCCGCATTTGAACTTTTTCCTATACACACACACACACACACACACACACACACACACACACACACACACATACATATATATATATATATATAGTTGCGTTCAGGTGCGAATGTCGCGCCCATGAGCGAAATGCGAATAACTCAACGCGCGCCACGTGTTCAGATCTCGGTGCACTTATAGTTATAACTAGGTGCACCTAGGTGAAAGTAGGTGCACACGATCAATGAATGTTAACAAGACAAAATTTCATGCACGTAAAATGTATTACAATTGCATGTAAAATGTATCATATGTGCAAGTAAAATTTACACTGAGCATCAATACTAAGTGCACCTGACGTTATAATTTGGTAGGTCTATAGTTATAAGTAGTTGAACCTAGGTGCACGAATGCTAACAAAGTAAAATTACTTGCACTTGTGAAAGTAGGTACACTTTTAAATGAATTTACCTGCACTTATTACTTGCGAAGGTGTACCAACTACTTACACTTATAACACATTTACATGCACCAAGGTTCGAGTTATTTACGAAAATGTCACCGCGTCATTTTTTTAAAATTACATCTAATTCGTTGATATGACCACGTGGGTGGCTAGCATGCAATTGCATTTCTCTTTTTAAAATTACATCTAATTCGTTGATATGACCACGTGGGTGGCTAGCATGCAATTGCATTTCTCTGTTGGGCGCCTATTCGATATATATATATATATATATATATATATATATATATATATATATATATTATATATATATATATATATATATATATATATATATATATATATATTATATACATATATATATTATATATATATATATATATATTATATACATATATATATATATATACATATATATATATATACATATA
Organism: Ipomoea nil; assembly: GCF_001879475.1. Lineage (NCBI taxonomy): Eukaryota > Viridiplantae > Streptophyta > Magnoliopsida > Solanales > Convolvulaceae > Ipomoea > Ipomoea nil. The sequence goes on from NW_017619017.1 coordinate 25,530, forward strand.
CATATGTATATGTATATATACATATGTATATGTATATATATATATATATATATATATATATACATATATATATATATATATACATATATATATATATATACACATATGCTTGTCCTCAAGCAAAGACATTATTAAAAGGAAAAGATAAAGAAATTAAAAACTAAAACCAAACATTAAACTGAGCTTTATCTGAATAGGCTTTTAAATTTATTTATCTCAATGCAAGGTTAGTGTCAACTCAAAGAGTGCATAAAACAGTCGACTAGAAATTAAAAACTTTAACAACTAAAATAAATATAAAACGTGTGTTCATGTGCTGACACCCCTTATATGAACTATACAAAAACTCAGTAGAAAAATATGAAAATTTCACCAAATTTAACCTAAACCAAATTCAGAAATATTCTATCACAGTGCAGGTGCAAAACATGAAGGAAATAAGGATCAAGGCATTTATTAAAATTGAAATGCAATTGCTTGTCTCTTCCAAAGTTCATTCATTATTTTTCTATTTTGACTTTTTTCAAAGAGAACTTCCCCAAAACCTCGCCATTTTACGCCAGACTTGTTTGGGTTTTCAATTTTGTGTGTACTCATAAACCAGACCACGACACTTATTTATTTATTTATGGTACATGTGTATAGGTGGCTGATCCAGCGGAGTAGAATCTCTTATTTATTACAAACAAAATAAATAAAAACACTCTCATTTATTATTATTTTTTTAAATTAATTTTTTTTATTTAATCTTTTTTTTTTCACTTCACTTATGCCATGAAGATGATCCTTGAACCAACACACTACACCTCAATTTAGAGCACTCAAAAATTGTTTCAGAGTTTGAAAAGGGTAATATAAAGTGAAACTAACATATAAACTATCAAAGAAAATGCATAAAACATATACGGGTATTTGTGATTTTCAAATTCTATTTATTGTTTTTTTTTTTTTAGTTTTTAGTTTTTTTTAGCAAAGTAGAAAATAAAAGAAATTAACAAGTAGCCACATGCATATACATACTAAGAGTTGACAAAAACCTAGATTTATTTCTATCAACGAATATTTAAAAGACTTATTAGGGTAAAGCTCAAACTAATGCTAGAATTTTAAAATGAAAAGGTTTAAGAAAATATACATAACAAAATTAAAAATTTTAATTTTTTTTAATTTTTTAGGATTTGTGGGTAAAACCCCTTCCCCACACTTATTTTCAACATTGTCCCCAATGTTGTGAGAGGAAAGAAAAGAAGATAAAGAAAGTCCTCCTTTATTAGATTTTTTGTGTGTGCAATTCTCATATGGCCCTGCAGTTTGTGAATAAAGTGAATAAAATGCTTTATTATCAACGTCATTTAAAATATTCTCCTTTCGGAGTTTATTGAATTTCAATTGATTTTTATGTGCAAGATCCAACCCCTTAACTGCAAAAACTTGGTTAGAGCTATTAGGCAAACGCATAGATGTAAAAATGGGAACCTCAGCAGTTTCATTAAGCACATTTTTGGTCAATTTTCCTACTTGAGCATCAAAAGGGATTGGGGGCACATAAGGATTATCAGATATATGCAATTGAGGCTCATCTTTTTCAACAATAATATCATCAAAATCGTTATGCAAATTTTCAATTATTCCAGTTTGTGTAGAAGTGGTATTATCTATTAACTCGTTTTCAATCATTTCACCACTTACCATAGCCTTAGCTTCCTCAAGTTGACTAAGTAACTTACCTGGCACAAGCCCTTGCAAAGCTTTAGCAATTTTTCCTACTTGTACCTCTAGTTTTCTCAAAGAAGCTTCAAGTTGTTGGAATCGTTGCTCATCTGCTTCGTGCTGCCTATTGCAGACCAGAATATAATTCTGCAGGGTGTCTTCCAATGATTCTTCTTTAGGTTGAACTGGAACATTACAAACCTGTATGGAATTTTGTAAAGTATTCTCCAAAGATGGTTTTTCAGGTTGGGATGGGTCAACGGATTGAAAATCACTTTGATTATTAACACAATAAAAATTGGAGTGGTTTAGTTGAAAATCATTTTGATTATCAACCCAAGAGGGTGGAGGAAGTGCATTTATGGTTGTAGTTGTTTCTTGCGGTTCAAAAATTGGGTTTTCAAAAAGTAATATTTCTTGCGGTTCAAAAATTGAATTTTCAAAAAGTAATATTTTTTTCTTTTTCCTATCAATATGATCGTCTAAAGACAATAGTTTAGGATACAAAGAACGATGACCCTCCATCAAAATAACAAAAATAAATAAATAAATAAATAATAATCAAACAAGTAAACAAATAAATAAACAAGATAATCAATATCAATAAAGAGTAAAAGGGAAATGGAGAATATTAAATAATTATTAAGTACTTCTTTACTGGTAAATAAAGTGCGAAAAAAAAATCTTGAATGCAAATTTAAAGTGCTAAAAAATGAAAAAAAAAATAAAATAAAATTTAGCAACAATAGTAGGGAGAAAAAAAAACAAGGAATTGATAATAAAAGAAAAAAATGAATAAAGGGAATAGGGAAAGCAAAGACAAATATAGAGCAATTTTTAAATGAACTAATGAATTAAATAAATAGCAAGATTAAATTGAAGGAAAACAAACTAATGACAATAATAATAAAGAGATTGAAAAAAAATGGGGAAAATAAATAAAAGAATGGGAAAGCAAAAACTAGCATAAAATATAAAGATAACTTAAATGCAAAATGATTGAAATTTAGGAGCTAAAAGAAATGAGTTATGGAGAAAATATCATAGACCAGAATCAATTCGAATGCAAATTAATTAGAATTCAAAAGCGGAAGAATTAACAGAAGCCAAAATAACAAATAGACAATCAAATTAAGCAGATAGAAAACAAGAACAAATATAAAGAACGAAATCAAATTGCACAGTAAAAATTCCCTGGCAACGGTGCCAAAAATTGATGGACGATTTTAATATATGTCCTGATCCTTATTTCCTTCATGTTTTGCACCTACACTGTGATAGAATATTTCTGAATTTGGTTTAGGTTAAATTTGGTGAAATTTTCATATTTTTCTACTGAGTTTTTGTATAGTTCATATAAAGGGTGTCAGCACATGAACACACGTTTTATATTTATTTTAGTTGTTAAAGTTTTTAATTTCTAGTCGACTGTTTTATGCACTCTTTGAGCTGACACTAACCTTGCATTGAGATAAATAAATTTGAAAGCCTATTCAGGTAAAGCTCAGTTTAATGTTTGGTTTTAGTTTTTAATTTCTTTATCTTTTCCTTTTAATAATGTCTTGGCTTGAGGACAAGCAAATAAATAAGTGTGGGGATATTTGATAAACATTATTGGTGAGTATCCCCGCCTGTCACGCGGGAGACCCGGGTTCGATCCCCGGCAATGGCGCCAAAAATTGATGGACAATTTTTAATAATATAAATGTCCTCGCAAGTGCACGAGTCACTGTAGTAAATAGTGTGCAAAGGCAAAGGTCGATCCCACAGGGAATTGATAATATCCAATTTAATTACTTGAAAAAACAATTAACTTAACAATTCTAAAGTGCTAGATCAGAAACGAATACCAAAGATCAGGATCAACTTAAACGTAAAATAATAATGAAAGATAAAACATAATTTTGATTGGCAAAATTAAATAAATTAATAGGAAATATTCATAGTAAATTGAATCTTGCTCTCAGACGAATTTAACTAGTAGTGAATCATGGGATTAACATCAATTTAATCACAACATTTAATCTTCAAACAATGATCACAACGTAAATTAACAACTGTAAAGAATGATCAAAGTAAATTAACAATTACTAAAGTAATAAACGCTAATATGCTGCTATCATCAACAATCAACAATCAAAATCTAAAAGCAATAATTAAATTAAAATCAAGCTAAATAGTTGGGACTTTGAAGTAATAAAAACAGTGTAGCAGAATTTGGAAAATTAACTAATTGAAGCAGATCAGAGAACCTTACAACATACGAATTGATGGAAAGGAAAACAAATTAGAAACACTAACTTAAGCTTGCCAAATTGTTGCATCGATCAAAGCCGCCAACCAAGAAATTGAAGATGCCTGATCGGAAAATTGAAACGGTTGCCGCCTCCGGAATTGGTCCGGAGTGAGATTGATGATGGGTGATGAAGATTTGGCTTCCCTTTTATAATGCTTAGTTTAACCGCTTCTATGAACTTTCGTCCAAAATTGTCTCTGAATTGTGGTTTCAAGTGCACAGCTGATCTTGAACCAAGGGCAATCATTGAAGAATATTTCCTCTGTTCAGAGCTCTACGTTGGTCAATCGGACATCAAGGAAGAATAGGTCTGTAGAAAGGAAGGGATTCCAATGCTATGTCGCTCAGATTTCTGGTTCGCCGCACAAAGAGGGCTTCGATGAAGAATGAGGCCGCAGAGTAATTTATATAATTAACATTAAAACCTTAAATCACTAAAACTCATTATTCATTAACCTTACGTAA